>NC_045446.1:110877467-110922305 GCF_002776525.5 Piliocolobus tephrosceles
TTTACATCCCTTGTAAGTTGGATTCCTAGGTATTTTATTCTCTTTGAAGCAATTGTGAATGGAAGTTCATTCCTGATTTGGCTCTCTGCTTGTCTGTTACTGGTGTATAAGAATGCTTGTGATTTTTGCACATTAATTTTGTATCCTGAGACTTTGCTGAAGTTGCTTATCAGCTTAAGAAGATTTTGGGCTGAGACGATGGGGTTTTCTAAATACACAATCATGTCATCTGCAAACAGGGACAATTTGACTTCCTCTTTTCCTAACTGAATACCCTTGATTTCTTTGTCTTGCCTGATTGACCTAGCCAGAACTTCCAACACTATGTTGAATAGGAGTGGTGAGAGAGGGCATCCCTGTCTTGTGCCAGTTTTCAAAGGGAACTTTTCCAGTTTTTGCCCATTCAGTATGATATTAGCTGTGGGTTTGTCATAAATAGCTCTTATTATTTTGAGGTACGTTCCATCAATACCGAATTTGTTGAGCGTTTTTAGCATGAAGGGCTGTTGAATTTTGTCAAAAGCCTTTTCTGCATCTATTGAGATAATCATGTGGTTCTTGTCTTTGGTTCTGTTGATATGCTGGATTACGTTGATTGATTTGCGAATGTTGAACCAGCCTTGCATCCCAGGGATGAAGCCCACTTGATCATGGTGGATAAGCTTTTTGATGTGCTGCTGAATCCGGTTTGCCAGGATTTTATTGAGGATTTTTGCATCGATGTTCATCAGGGAGATTGGTCTAAAATTCTCTTTTTTTGTTGTGTCTCTGCCAGGCTTTGGTATCAGGATGATGCTGGCCTCATAAAATGAGTTAGGGAGGATTCCCTCTTTTTCTATTGATTGGAATAGTTTCAGAAGGAATGGTACCAGCTCCTCCTTGTACCTCTGGTAGAATTCAGCTGTGAATCCATCTGGTCCTGGGCTTTTTTTGGTGGGTAGGCTATTAATTGTTGCCTCAATTTCAGAGCCTGCTATTGGTCTATTCAGGGATTCAACTTCTTCCTGGTTTAGTCTTGGGAGAGTGTACGTGTCCAGGAAATTATCCATTTCTTCTAGATTTTCTAGTTGATTTGCGTAGAGGTGTTTATAGTATTCTCTGATGGTAGTTTGTATTTCTGTGGGGTCGGTGGTGATATCCCCTTTATCATTTTTTATTGCGTCTATTTGATTCCTCTCTCTTTTCTTCTTTATTAATCTTGCTAGCGGTCTGTCAATTTTGTTGATCTTTTCAAAAAACCAACTCCTGGATTCATTGATTTTTTGGAGGGTTTTTTGTGTCTCTATCTCCTTCAGTTCTGCTCTGATCTTAGTTATTTCTTGCCTTCTGCTAGCTTTTGAATGTGTTTGCTCTTGCCTCTCTAGTTCTTTTAATTGTGATGTTAGAGTGTCAATTTTAGATCTTTCCTGCTTTCTCTTGTGGGCACTTAGTGCTATAAATTTCCCTCTACATACTGCTTTAAATGTGTCCCAGAGATTCTGGTATGTTGTATCTTTGTTCTCATTGGATTCAAAGAACATCTTTATTTCTGCTTTCATTTCGTTATGTACCCAGTAGTCATTCAGGAGCAGGTTGTTCAGTTTCCATGTAGTTGAGCGGTTTTGATTGAATTTCTTAGTCCTGAGTTCTAGTTTGATTGCACTGTGGTCAGAGAGACAGTTTGTTATAATTTCTGTTCTTTTACATTTGCTGAGGAGTGCTTTACTTCCAATTATGTGGTCAATTTTGGAATAAGTGTGATGTGGTGCTGAGAAGAATGTATATTCTGTTGACTTGGGGTGGAGAGTTCTATAGATGTCTATTAGGTCCGCTTGGTGCAGAGATGAGTTCAATTCCTGGATATCCTTGTTAACTTTCTGTCTCGTTGATCTGTCTAATGTTGACAGTGGAGTGTTGAAGTCTCCCATTATTATTGTATGGGAGTCTAAGTCTCTTTGTAAGTCTCTAAGGACTTGCTTTATGAATCTGGGTGCTCCTGTATTAGGTGAATATATATTTAGGATAGTTAGCTCTTCCTGTTGGATTGATCCCTTTACCATTATGTAATGGCCTTCTTTGTCTCTTTTGATCTTTGATGGTTTAAAGTCTGTTTTATCAGAGACTAGGATTGCAACCCCTGCTTTTTTTTGTTCTCCATTTGCTTGGTAGATCTTCCTCCATCCTTTTATTTTGAGCCTATGTATGTCTCTGCATGTGAGATGGGTCTCCTGAAGACAGCAGACTGATGGGTCTTGACTCTTTATCCAGTTTGCCAGTCTGTGTCTTTTAATTGGAGCATTTAGTCCATTTACATTTAAGGTTAATATTGTTATGTGTGATCTTGATCCTGCCATTATGATATTAACTGGTTATTTTGCTCATTAGTTGATGCAGTTTCTTCCTAGGCTCGATGGTCTTTACATTTTGGCATGTTTTTGCAATGGCTGGTAGCGGTTGTTCCTTTCCATGTTTAGGGCTTCCTTCAGGGTCTCTTGTAAGGCAGGCCTGGTGGTGACAAAATCTCTAAGCATTTGCTTATCTGTAAAGAATTTTATTTCTCCTTCACTTATGAAACTTAGTTTGGCTGGATATGAAATTCTGGGTTTAAAATTCTTTTCTTTAAGAACGTTGAATATTGGCCCCCACTCTCTTCTGGCTTGTAGAGTTTCTGCCGAGAGATCTGCTGTCAGTCTGATGGGCTTCCCTTTGTGGGTAACCCGACCTTTCTCTCTGGCTGCCCTTACGATTTTTTCCTTCATTTCAACTTTGGTGAATCTGGCAATTATGTGTCTTGGAGTTGCTCTTCTGGAGGAGTATCTTTGTGGCGTTCTCTGTATTTCCTGAATTTGAATGTTGGCCTGCCCTGCTAGGTTGGGGAAGTTCTCCTGGATGATATCCTGTAGAGTGTTTTCCAATTTGGTTCCATTTTCCCCCTCACTTTCAGGCACCCCAATCAGACGTAGATTTGGTCTTTTGACATAATCCCATACTTCTTGCAGGCTTTGTTCATTTCTTTTTCTTCTTTTTTCTTTTGGTTTCTCTTCTCGCTTCATTTCATTCATTTGATCCTCAATCGCTGATACTCTTTCTTCCAGTTGATCGAGTCGGTTACTGAAGCTTGTGCATTTGTCACGTATTTCTCGTGACATGGTTTTCATCTCTGTCATTTCGTTTATGACCTTCTCTGCATTAATTAGTCTAGCTGTCAATTCTTCCACTTTTTTTTCAAGATTTTTAGTTTCTTTGCGCTGGGTACGTAATTCCTCCTTTAGCTCTGAGAGGTTTGATGGACTGAAGCCTTCTTCTCTCATCTCATCAAAATCATTCTCTGACCAGCTTTGATCCGTTGCTGGCGATGGGCTGTGCTCCTTTGCAGGAGGAGATGCGCTCTTATTTTTTGAATTTCCAGCTTTTCTGCCCTGCTTTTTCCCCATCTTTGTGGTTTTATCTGTCACTGGTCTTTGATGATGGTGACGTACTGATGGGGTTTTGATTTAGGTGTCCTTCCTGTTTGATAGGTTTCCTTCTGACTGTCAGGACCCTCAGCTATAGGTCTGTTGGAGATTGCTTGAGGTCCACTCCAGACCCTGTTTGCCTGGGTATCAGCAGCAGAGGTTGCAGAAGATAGAATATTGCTGAACAGCGAGTGCACCTGTCTGATTCTTGCTTTGGAAGCTTCCTCTCAGGGGTGTACTCCACCCTGTGAGGTGTGGGGTGTCAGACTGCCCCTAGTGGGGGATGTCTCCCAGTTAGGCTACTCAGGGGTCAGTGACTCACTTGAGCAGGCAGACTGCCCCTTCTCAGATCTCAACCTCTGTGTTGGGAGATCCCCTGCTCTCTTCAAAGCTGTCAGACAGAGTCGTTCGCGTTTCACAGGCTTCTACTCCTTTAGCTGAGCCCTGTCCCCAGAGGCGCAGTCTACAGAGACAGGCAGGTTTCCTTGAGCTGCTGTGAGCTCCACCCAGTTCCAGCTTCCCAGCGGCTTTAGTTACCTACTTAAGCCTCAGCGATGGCGGGCGCCCCTCCCCCAGCCTCGCTGCTGCCTTGCGGTTAGATTGCCGCAGACTGCTGTGTTAGCAAGGAGAGAGGCTCCGTGGGCGTGGGACCCTCCCGGCCAGGTGTGGGATACAATCTCCGGTGTGCCGGTGTTACAGCGCAGTATTGGGGTGGGAGTTACCCGATTTTCCAGGTGTTGTGTGTCTCAGTTCCCCTGGCTAGGAAAAGGGACTCCCTTCCCCCTCGCGCTTCCCAGGTGAGGCGATGCCTCGCCCTGCTTCAGCTCTCGCTGGTCGGGCTGCAGCAGCTGACCAGCACCGATTGTCCGGCACTCCCGAGTGAGATGACCCCAGTACCTCAGTTGAAAATGCAGAAATCGCCGGTCTTCTGTGTCGCTCGCGCTGGGAGTTGGAGACTGAAGCTGCTCCTATTCGGCCATCTTGCTCCGCCCCCTCGACACAGTGTCTTGAACGTGTGGGAAAACTCGCTCAGCAGTAGGTTTTTAAGGTAACTCTAACTCCTTCCAAGAAATCACCTCAAAGGTGAGTCATAGTGATTTGCTCCAAACAAAAGAGTGTCCACTGTGAAAAACAGACTTAGTTCTTTACATACATTATCTTAGGCATCTTGACAACTGCTTTATGACATAGGCACCATCACCTTCATTTGATAGATGAGGGAATTGAAGCATGGAGTCTCGATAACTTACATAATGAGTACACAGTGGAGTCAGATTCTATCCTACACAATCTAGCTCCATAGACTAGGCACCTAAAGCAATATGTTAAGTGGCTTTCTAGTTAAAGTGCTGAAATTTCCAAAAGGATATATATTATTTCAAAAGGTTACACACACACACACACACACACACACAAGAATGGTTCCAAGGAATCCCTATAATGTCCAAGGAATCCCTTCACTGAGTAGCATTTTGGGAGAGAAGGGAGTGGCATCACGGCCAGAATGCTGAGAATTGTCCTCACGTACAGTCCAAGTTCATCTCTACAGTAGATCACAAGGAGTCACCACTACAGATGGCTGATTAACTGTTCTGATGATTACAAATAATCACAGTGCATGACTTCCAAATTTGGGAGATGTTTGTCAAAACATGAATGTGCTTTTGACAGTGTTTCACACATAAGAGAATAATTTATCAAGCATGTCATGGCAGCAAAAATAGCTGAGAACTGATTGTTGCATTGGAAGTTATACATTGCAGTTGTGCTGATTTGAATTATCTACAAGCCAGAGGACAGAGTGACCTAATACACACCTTTTTAAGATTCAAAAATGTCTGAAAGCTGAGAATCTTAAAAAGAGACAACAATGTATGAGGGTTTTTATTGAGTGAGTTGTAAAGTTGTTTGTTGGAAAAGAAAAGGCAAAAATAAAAATGTGAGAGATGGGCTTCAAGCACTTAAAGGAACTGAATTTTCTAGAACACGATATTCCTCAACCATCTTTAACATAGCATCCAGGCCACCTTAATTCATAATAGCATTCCAAATTTTTAATTAATGATTCTTGTGGAACATAGATGTTTATATATACTTTATCTAACACATAAACCTCTCTCCAAGCTCATATTTACACACAGTTCTTAACCATATAGATCACTTACAGAATCAGGATGCAAATCAAACATCATTCCCTCCTTGCCTTTTCTTTAACATCCCATTATGGAATAAAGTATATGGCTTTTGAAGAGCTATATCAATTTTCTTTTTATATAATGTAAACAGTCACTTAAACCTCTTTCTCAGTATTTAAAACACAGTTGACAATATATTTTCAATTTCAACATCTAAGCTTGGAGAGAGGCAAGATGGCCAACCAGATGTGGCTGGAAAGCACCTCTTTCATGCAGAGGAACCTTGACACTTTGAACATATTTTTTGGTGGAAAACATCAAAAGTCAAAAGAGAGTTAACACAGGCACTGTGGTTGAAGGGGGAAGAAGCGCGGCAGCCTGCTCAATCACCAGGCACCAGAACCAGCCCCATGGACCAGACCTAAGGAAGGGGTGAGTGAAGGAACTCCCAAGCACCACATCCCTGATGCAGACCCCTGAGATTATAGCTATCGGAGTTTCCATGACACCCATAGAGAGTTGGACTGGAAAGGGGAGCTGCCCAGAGAACAAGCAGGGGCACAGCTTGAACCTGCATGGAGCCCAGAAGACGTCTCTATGCTGTGGACCTGCAGCAAAATGTAACCATAGCTACCCATCTCCCAAGGCTCTGGGACTTACACTGAATGTCTGCATCTCCTTCTGTCTACCAGGCCAGGAGACAGCAGGATCTGGGAACACTCTCACACCCAAGACAGATTCCACCACCATTACTATGGGACTGAAGTACTTTTGATCCATGAGCCCCCTTGCCTACCAGCACCTCCCAAGACCACTTGCCTGGCCAGTCCCACAGAAGGGTGCCCACAGCCCAGCCTGCACTCCCTAGCACAGAGAAGAGTGTGGTGCTGGTTTATGTGCTGGCATGGGAACTGGGTGCCCTGCCCTTTGCAAGGCTGGACCAGGAAGGGTGTGGCCTGATAGCCTCAGCTTTTCCCCTAGGGCAGTCCTGCAGCCCCAAACACCCAGAGTGGCCCGGTAATCTGGGCACAGATGGCTTCATCTAACAAGCATAGCTGGTTGGGCATACAGCCAGGGTAGACACTAGAGAGAGGTCGGAGGAGCATGAGCTGGGCAGGCCCCACAGCTGCCTGCTGGGCTAAAAACCCTGGGCTGCAGGCATCATACCAGTTGCACACACATTTTGCCAGTGCCCTGCCAAGGGATCTCTCACCCTCAAGCCATTGCATCACCAGACCACCCACAGATATAAATCACAACCTGCTCTGACATTGGCAAGCACAAAATCAGAAGTTTCCCGAGGAGTTGCAGATCTCCTGGGATTTGCAGGTCCCCTGGTGACCTAACCTTCAGTGTGGCCTGCCCTGCCTCTAAGAGAGAGGAGAACTTGTTTCCTCTTTGGGACAAAGGAAACACAGGTGTGGCACTAGTTGCTGAAGTAGCATCATTATGCCCCAGAAATGAACTTGGAGAGGGAGTCATCTCTTGTTCCCCTTTGAACATAAATGCCCTAAACACTCCATTTAAAAGACAGAGAGTGGCAAACTGGATCAAAAGACCCAATCTTCTTCTGTCTTCAAAAGACCCATCTCACATGGAATGCCCATAGGTTCAAAGTAAAGGGATGGAGAAAGATCTATCATGCAAATGGAAAGAAGAAAGAACAGAGGTTGCTATTCTTCTATTAGATAAAATAGGCTTTAAACCAACAACAGTAAAAATAGGACAAAGAAGGGTATTGCATAATGATAAAAGTTTCAATTCAACAAGAGGATTTTACTACCCCAAATATACATGCACCCAACATTGAAGCACCCAGACTTATAAAATAATTACTACTAGACCTAAGAAGAGACTTAGAGAGCCACACAATAATAGTAGGGGACTTCAGCACCCCAGTGAGAGCATTAGACAGATCAAGGCAGAAAACTAACAAATTCTGGACTTAAATTTGAGTAGGTTCTTAAGGTACTGACAAGCTGAGTCTAATAGACATCTACAGAATACTTCACGCAACAATCACAAACCTTCTTCTCATGTGGTCATCATCACTAATCATCAGAGAAATGCAAATCAAAACCAAAATATGATACCATCTCACACCAGTCAGCATGGATCCCCATCTTTCACCTTATACAAAAATCAACTCAAGATGAATCAAGGACTTAAATCTAAGACCTGAAACCATAAAAATTCTAGAAGACAACTTCAGAAAAACCCTTGTAGACATTGGCTTAGGCAAAGACTTCATGACCAAGAACTCAAAAGCAAATGCAACAAAAATAAAGATAAATAGATGAGACTTTAATCGAATAAGCTTCTGCACAGCATAAGAAACAATCAACAGAGTAAACAGGCAACCCACAGAGTGGGAGAAAATATTCACAATCTGTACATCAAACAAGGACTAATATCAGGAATCTACAAGAAACTCAAACAAATTAGCAGTAAAAAAACAAACAAACAATCCCATCCAAAAGTGGGTTAAGGGCATGAATAGATCGTTCTCAAAAGAAGATATACAAATGACTAACAAACATAGGAAAAAATGCTCGACATCACTAATTATCAGGGAAATGCACATCAAAAAGCACAATGCAATACCACTTTCCTCCTGCAAGAATGGCCATAATAAAAAAATCGAAAAATAATAGATGTTGGCAGGGATGTGGTCAAAAAGAGAATACTTCTGCACTGTTGGTGGGAATGTAAACTGATACAACCATTACGAAAAACAGTGGGGAGATTTCTTACAGAACTGAAAGTAGAACTATCATTTGATCCAGCAATCCCACTACTGGTTATCTACCCAGAGGAAAATAAGTCATTATATGAAAAAGATACTTGCACACACATGTTTATAACAGCAAAAAAATGAAACCAGTCCAAATGCCCATCAATGAGTGGATAAAGAATTTGTGATATATATCTATATATGTGCCATGGAATATTACTCAGCCATAAAAAGGAATGAATTAACAGCATTTGCAGTGACCTGTATACAATTGGAGACCATTATCCTAAGTGAAGTAACTCAGGAATGAAAAACCAAACATCGTATGTTCTCACTCATAAGCAGGGGCTAAGCTATGAGGATGCAAAGGCATAAGAATTATTTAATGGACTTTGGGGACTCGAGGGGAAAGGGTGGAGGGGTGGGATGGGGTGAGGGAAAAAAGACTACAAGTTGGGTATGGTGTATAACTGCTCAGGTGATAGTGTACCAAAATCTCAGAAATCATCACTAAAGAACTTATTCGTGTAACCAAACACCACCTGTTCCCCAAAAACCTATGGAAATCAAAAATAAAAAACACAGTAAAAATGAGCAAAGGCCCTGAGTAGACATTTCTCAAAAGAAGCCATACAAATGGCCAATGAATATACAAAAACTGCTCAACATTATTAATCCTTATGAAAATGAAAATCAAAACTACAATGAAATATTACCTAATGCATATTAAAAGCGCTTTTAGAAAGACGGAACATAAAAAATGTTGGCAAGGATGTGGAGAAAAAAAAATCCTTGTACACTGTTGATTGAAAGGTAACTTGGTAAAACTAATACAGAAAAGAATATGGAAGTTCTTCAAAAAATTAAAAACAGAACTTCCATATGATTCAGTAATCCCATTAGTAAGTATATATCCAAACAGAATGAAATCATGTTCTCAAAAAAAATCCACACTTGCATGTTTATTTTAGCATTATTCATAATTAAGATATGGACACAACCTAAATGTCCCTCAATGGATTAATGAATAAAGAAAATGTGGAACTACACATGCAAGTATGCACACACACAAACATACACACACACATACATACACAGATAAATATTTTTCAGCTTTAAAAAAATCTTGGGTGTGAAGGGAGACAAATGCAAATATGTTAGGCAAGTAGTGCAAAGTTTCAGTTACGTGGGATGAAAACGTTCTGGACATCTAATGCACAGCAATGTGAGCACAATTAACAATACTTTATTGTATACTTAAAATTTACTAAGGGTAGATTGAAAATAAAAGTAATAATGGAAGACATAAACAAACGGAAAACCACGCCATGCTCATGGATTGAAAGAATCAATATTGTTAAAATATCCACACTGCTCAAAGCAATATACAGATTCAAGGCAATCTCTATTAAATCTCAACATCATGCTTCACAGAATTAGAAAAAACAATTCTAAAATTCTTATGGAATGAAAAAAGGGTCCAAATAACCAAAGCAATCCTAATCAAAAAGAACAAAGCTAGAGGCATCACATTACCTGACTTCGAGCTACAGTACAAGGCTGCAGTAACAAAAGTAGCATGGTACTGGTACAAAAAATAGACACATGGATCATCGGAGACTCTTGAAATAAAGCCACACATCCACAACCAAACGATCTTTGACAACATGGGCAAAAATAAAGAAATGGGAAAGGACCCCTATTCAATAAACAGTGCTGGGAAAACTGGCTAACCATATGCAAAGGAAGGAAACTTGACCCCTTTATACAAAAAAATTACCCAAGATGGATTAAAGACTTAAATGTAAGAGCTCAAATTATAAAAATTCTAGAAGAAAACCTAGGAAATACTCTTCTGTACATTTGCCTAACAAATAATTTATGACTAAGTCCCCAAAAGTAAATGCAACAAAATCAACAACTGATAAAGAAACCTGATTAAACTAAAGCACTTCTGCACGGAAAAAAAAAAAGCAACCTATCAACATAGGAAACAGATAATCTACAGAGTGGATGAAAATATTTGCAAACTACGCATCCAACAAATGACTAGTATCCAGAATCTACAAGGGACTTAAAAAATTAACAAGAAAAAAAAAACCCATTTAAAAGCAGGTAAAAGACAAAAACAGGCACTTCTCAAAGGAAGACATACAAACAGCCATGAAACAATGGTCGTTATAACCAGTCATCAAAGAAATGCAAATCAAAACCAAAATATGATACCATCTCATACCACTCAGAATGGTTATTATTAAAAAGTAAAAAAAAAATAATAACAGATGTTGAGAGGTTGTGGAGAAAAGAGAATGCTTATACACTGTTGGTGGGACTGTAAATTAGTCCAACCCTTGTGGAAAGCAGTTTGGAGATTTCTGAAAGAACTAAAAACAGAATTACCATTCAACCCTGCAATCCCATTACTGGGTATATACCCAAGGAAAATAAGTCTTTCTAACAAGAAGATATCTGTGCTTGCATGTTCACTGTGGCACGTATTTGCAATAGCAAAGACATGGAATCAACCTAGGTACCCATCAATGGTAGATTGGATAAAGAAAATGTGGTACAGATACACCATGGAATACTATGCTTCCACAGGAGAAAGTGAAATCATGCCCTTTGCAGCAACATAGATGCAATTGGAGGCCATTATCCTAAGTGAATTAACATAGAGATAGAAAATCAAATACTGCATGCTCTCACTTGTAAGTGGAAGCTAATCATTGGGTACACATGGACATATAGATGGGAATGATAGACATTGAGGACTCCAAAAGAGGGGAGGGAAGGAGGGAGGGCTGAATAACTACCTGTCATGTACTATGTTCACTATCTGGGTGACAGTTTCAGTTGAAGTCTAAACCTCAGCATCACACAATATATCCATGTTAGTAACCTGAACATGTAACCCCTAAATCTAACATATTTTTTAAAGTTTTTAAAACATAGAAAATCTAAGCTTAAACAGACTATAAAGATGACATCAGTGAAAATGACAGAGTAAGGACCCCTCAAAACTCTCTCCTCCATAAAAGCAACGAGCACACTGGCAAAATTGTCAGAGTCAACTTTTTCAGACGGCTTGAAGCCATCAGAGAACTTTTTTTTTTTTTTTTTCAAGAAAAAATGGTTGAATTTTGGTAAGAACAATGAGCCTCATGCCATTCCAATTGCCATTTCTCTCCCCAGTTTCTGGCTATAGCGTAGCCACAAAAACCAATGGCCCACAATAATGGTTAAAACCAGTAGCCTGGCAGCCACTGGAGGTAGCAGAAAGGGGCTAGTGCTCCTTCATAGCACAATAGGAGAACCAAAACGCTGGAGGAAAAAGGGGAGGTGTGAAATGTCTACATGGGGCTTAAAACTGCTCTGACATATTCCTGGGAATCTAGAAGGCCACACAGATGCACAGGACTGTGCACAAGCCAGAGCTCTGCACACACTCAGGAAAGCCCTGAGAGAGCACCAAGTTCTCACCTCTGGCTCGCCCCATGCAAGCAGGAAGTGAAGCTAAAACAGAGCAGAGTACCTGGTTGCGTGTTGAAGGCCTGCCTTAACACACACACAGAGCCCTTTTGCAAAGACTTGAAGACTTAATGGTTCCAGGCCATCTAAGGAAGTCTCTGTTCAATTATTAGCACACCGTTCAAGCAGAAATGTCAGTGGCCACACACGAAAGAGAATACAGACTTCACAGAATTTGTTCAGAAAAGTCACCAAACAAATGAATAGCAACACCAACAAGCAGCAACAACAACAAACGTTGAGAAGTGAGGAGAATCTGCTTTCCAGAGCTGCTACGTTAAATTATTTTAAATGTCCAGTTTTCAATAACAAAAATATATGTGATATAAAAGAAACAAAGTATGGCTCATACGCAGGGGGAAAAAGTGGTTGGTAGAAACTGTCTGATATGGTTTGGCTGTGTCCCCACCCAAATCTCACCTTGAATTGTAATCTCCCCCACCCGTCAAATGTGGAGCCAGGTGGAGATAATGGAATCATGGGGACAGTTTCCCCCATACTGTTCTTGTGGTACTGAATAAGTCTCGTGACAACTGATAGCTTTGTAAATAGCAGCTCCCCTGCACAAGCTCTCTTGCCTGCCATCAAGTAACGTACGCCTTTCTCCTCCTTTGCCTTCTGCCATGATTGTGAGGCCTCCCCAGCCAAGTGGAACTGAGTCCATTAAACCTCTTTTTTCTTTATAAATTACCCAGTCTTGAGTATGTCTTTATTAACAGAGTGAGAATTGACTAATACACTGTCCCTGATGAAGCCCAGATATTAGATGGACTCATTAGACAAAAGCCTTAAACCACCTACTGAAATTCTGTTCAGACGAATACAAAAGAAATCACAGTGGTGGAACTCAGAAGTCTGGAATCACAGTGTCATCAGAAATGTGCACCCTCCTAAGGCTTGAGAGGAGGATCCTCCCTTGCCCCTTCCAAGCACTGGTGACTCCAGGCTTTCCTTGGCTTGGAGCCACATGACTTCAATCTCTGCCTCCATCTTCACATGTCCTTGTGTGTCTGAGTCTCAAATCTCCCTCTACCTTTCTCTTAGAAGGACAACTCTCATTGGACTTAGGGAATTATCATGAATTACCTTGGTAGTCCCAATATAATCTCAAGGATTCTTATAAGAGGGAAACAGGAGAGTTTGAGCCAGAGGCGGTGTGATGACAGAAGCAAAGGACACCTGGGTAGAAGGAGATGTGAAGATACCATGCAGCTCACTTTGAAGATGGAGGAAGAGGCCCATAAGCCAAAGAATGCAGGCAGCCTCTAGACGCTGCAAAAGGCCAGGAAACAGATCCTCCATGTCTAGAGACTATTCTACCTCCTCTCTGGCTCCATCTCTTTTTTGCCAATGTCCAGCATCCCCTGTTTCCAATAGTGATATCATTTGCAGTAGCCAAATTCTAGTGATTCTTCCTTACACATCTAACTCACATTTCTCCTTTCCCTTTCCATTGCAATGTTCTTATTTAAGTCTTCCTGGAGTCTCTCCCCTTTCAAATTGTCCTCCACATGGAATTCCTTTTCTAAATAATATTGCTCCACTGTCCAAAACCTCCAAAGACCTACTTATTGATATAAAGTAACGTCAACCTCCCTAAACCCAGTGTTCAATGTCCTCCTCAGTCTGGCTGTTCTATAATAGCTGCATATCCCTTGAATCGCCCTCAGAAGGCTGGCTTGTCAAGGTACCCATGTGAGGTCAAGTGTAAGGTAATGGGAATGGCATACTCTATGGGAACTGGAGCATACAGGCTCCACCCCCAAGACCATTTTTTAAACACTATATTTTACCCTTTTTATCAAGGTAAAAGCCACAAATTTGTTAAACATTTTAAAATAATTTCAGACTCATACAAATGTATTACAAGGTAAATCTTGTACTCTTCACTCAGATTCCCCAAATGTTAACAGACTTAAGAAATAAACCACCCTTGCTTTGTCATTCTCTCCCTTTCTCTCTTTCAGTGTTTGGACATCATGCTCCTTGTATTATGGTTATAGAGAAGAGCATGTTCCAACTTTCCCCTTCCCGCTACCTGTTATTGTAGCCAGGCAGGGAGTCAATCTGCAAAATATTTGATGTACTTCCTTCAAAGTGTCTCAAGTTCATCATTTACTATCTACTGCCCTCATCGGAGCCCTCATCTTAGCACTCTTCATGTCGGTTTTAACCTGTTTGTTTGCAGGTCTACTTCCCCCCACTGGCTATGATTCATTTTTGCAGGGGTATGCACCTGATCCAAATCAAGCCCATCGGTGTCCCAACCCACAGTTTTTAGCATTGGAACCAAAGAAGAGTCTAGCTTCTTTTTGAGGGAGAAAGACATCGATGTCAAATGCAGGAACAGCTGGTGACTTGTCCCCTGCCAAGTGGAGGAAGCCAGTGTGGGAGAAGAGGCTGTGGACACAGGAAGGTGGGCAGTTACTAGAAGTTGGAGGGAGTTTAGGACAGATAGTCCCATGCATGTTTACCATAGCAAGAGTTACAAATAATTTCACTGGGAGGCTGAGGTGGGAGGATCACTTTTGCCTGTGAGGTGGAGGTTGCAGTGAGCTGAGATTGTGCCACTGCACTCCAGCCTGGGTGACAGAGCAAGAAAGAAATAATTTCATGAAGAAGAATAAGAATGAAAAGCACCACGACATAGGCAAAATGGAGCAAGTGCACCTTTTAGCAAAATGGAGCAAGTGCACAAGTATGTTAGGAAGATGAACTCTAGCAATCTATGCAGAGTCGTATGGAAGAAAGGCCTGGTGACAGAAGCTCACCAACTAAGAGGCTGTTATTGCAGCCAGGCAGTGAGTCAATCTGCAAAATATCTGATGTACTTCCTTCAAAGTGTCTCGAGTTCATCATTTACTATATACTGCCCTCATCGGAACCCTCATCTTAGCACTCTTCATATGGGTTTTAACCCATTTGTTTGCAGGTCTACTTCCCTCTGCTGGATGATAACCTTCACAGGGACCATCCATCTTTGTATGTGGTGAGGCATACAGTAAAGGCAAATATAGTGTAGTGTTAATGCATATGTTTCAGAGTCAACCAGAGTTTTGAACCCCATCTATATCCAGTTTTTAATAACTACGAGATCTTAGCCAAGAAGTTTTGAGCCATAATCTCTTTATCTTAGCCTTAACCTTTCATCAGGCTGCTGGGAAGTATAAATTACATTACACAATCAAAGCATATGCGCCTGGAACATATTAAAATTCAATAACTGCTATGTGTGGGTATCACAGCTAGTTCAGTGTCGGCACATGGTGGATAGTCAACAAGTGGTAATTATTATGATTATATTTATTAATAATAATTTTAAAAGTTTGAATGATACCACTAATGGAAATAAGAGAGCTGGGGGTGGAAGTCTGCCCCATGCAGGTACATGTGGTCTTGGCATAACACTAAGTAAAAACAGCTGAATCTTTGGGCCACATATAACATAGTTAACAGTGTTCAGCAAAGTTATTCTAAGCCCTTCAGTAGCAATTTCAGTAGAGTTTAAGTGGCTGCTTGCATCGGGTAATCATTGAGAAATCCCTTCCAAACACTGCTAATCCCATCAGCAGTGAGTTTTCTCAAGACATTACTCATCTAGCAAGGCATGAGTAGGTGAATCAAAGTAGAAAATCAATGAAATTCAGAGAGAGGAAAAATGGACACATTAAAAACATAGATAGATCAATTTTGTTGTCCTTCCTTATCTCCACCTTCAAAACCATATTACGGGAGAATCAGGACTTAGTAGTGAGGAGCCAGTGGTTGGGAAGGCAGACAAGCAAACCATCAGGCCTGACAACTGTCACATTCCGTGCGGTGGCCACCTCGTGATTTCCACCTGGTCGCTCACACTCACTTCCTCATGCCTCTAGTCCTGGCTTGCAGCTCTCCTGTCTGTCTCTACCTCTGTCACCGTTCTTGGTGATTTCGAACGTATGCAGTCACCTAGCCGAAGCCTTGGACTGTCAGGTCTCTGATTCACCCCACCTCAGCCGTCACTCACAGGATCGTTTCCTAATCCTGATCATCTGAAGAACTGAACCAAATCTGAAATCTTAATGTTAAGCACCACACTCCTGGACTACCCTCTCTTTCCATTTCCTTCCGACTCATTTACTGCCATCCCATCCATTTGCAGACCCTGGCAGAGCCTCTAATCTGTTAACCTCGTCACTTTTCCTCTATCCATGACACCCCCTTGTCCTCACTTCTCTCATTACCTAACTTAGGTTCTATATTAGGCACCGATGTTAGCCTGTGTGCCTTATATTGAATCTTAATATGCTCTAGGCACTTAGGCTAACATAGGTCCGTTATATAGGCTAACATAGGCATTTAGGTCTCATATATTCACTCCCTTGCAACCATGCCAAAATCTTTTGTCCAGCTCTTCCTGCATAGGCACCTGGAAAGTGCCAGCCTTAGTTAAATGCAAAGTTCTGTGTATTTAAATTCTATGTCTGCAGCCCAGAAGCTGAACATTGTTAGAGAAAACCGCACACCCCTGCTTATTGGTTTCTTTTCACATGAATGACAAAAGAACTCAAATGGGCAGTCATCTCAACCAGACAATCCTAACACATTTTCTAGTGAATTTCCCCTCCCCTCTCCCCAGAGCAACTGTTTCCCAACTCAATCTCTTGCTTTAAGCCTGTAACACCTTTTACCCCACACATTGTTAAATCACTGACAAAAAAAGCAGCAATCAGATAAGCCATGCTTCATTCTCCCTCCACAAAATCTACCAACCTCTGTGTCTGTACACACCTTTCCTGCCTTCTCTCTTGCTCAGGTGGACAATGCATTCCAGCTCCTATCAGAGGTAACACCTCCTCTTGTGCTTTGTATCCCCTACCCTCTTGCCGTCTCTACAGTTTTCTCTTGCAATACCTTCTTTTTCTCCTTGCATCATCCATCTCACTCTCTTTACTGGATCATTTCCCTCAGCATACAAATATGTCTTTTCAATACCAATCTTCAAAAAAAGTCCCTTGGCTGCCACATGCCCCTCAAGTACCACCCCATTTCTCTGCCTCAGTTCAGATCAAAAGCCCTTAAAAGAACTGTGTATTTCCCAGCCTGGGCAACATGGTGAAACTCCATGTCTACAAAAAAAATACAAAAATTAGCTGGGTGTGGTGACACGCACCTGTCGTTCCAGTTCCTTGGAAGGCTGAAGCAGGAGGATCACTTGAGTCTGGAAGGTTGAGGCTGCAGTCAGCTGTGACTGTGCCACTGCACTGCAGGCTGGGCGACAGAGTGAGTTCCTGTATCAAAAACAAACAAAAAACAGAACTGTGTATTTCCACTTCATCAATTCCTTCTTTTTTAACCCACTTTGGTTAGGTTTTGGTCTTTATCCCTCCATTGAAAACACTCCTAACAAAGCCATTATGACTTCTAATATTGCCATTCCCAATAGTCCCTTCTCTGTCCTTGATTCACCTAACATCTCAATAGTATTTGACACAATTCTTTAACATCAAGTTTATTGATGCATAATTTACAAACATTAAAATGCACATGCAGTTTGGTGAATTTGACAAGTACGTACATCTCCATAACAACCATCACCACAATCGATGTATAGAATATTTCCATCACCCCAGAAGTTACTTTTGTACCCCTTCCAATCAATCCCCCAAATCATCCTGATCTTAGACAACTACTGATATCCTTTTTATTACTAGATTTTAGATATTTTTTGGAATTTCATATTAATGAAATCATAAACTATGTACTCTTTATCTTGCATTTTTACTCAGCATAATATTTGAGATTGATTCCTGTTATTGAGTATATCAGCAATTCATTCCTTTTTAGTGAGTTAATATTGTAGGGGTAGACCACAATTTGTTTATTCATTTACCTGTTGATAGATATTTGGGACGTTTCTAGTTTGGGGCTCCTGTGAATAAAGCTACTTTAAACATTCATGTACCAGTTTTGGGTGGACATATAAGTTTCATTTCACTTGGATAAACTCCTAGGATTTGAGTTCCTGGGTTATAAAGTTAAGTAAGTATATGTTTAAATTTATAAAAATACCAAGCTGCTTCCAATGTGGTTATACAGTTTTACAGTCTCACTAGCAGTGATGAGAATTCTCATTGCTCCACAATCTCACCAACACTTGGTATTGGCAGCCTTTTTAGCCATTCTAGTGGGTATGATGCAGTATCTCGTTGTGGTTATGAGTTGCATTTCCCTTTAACTAATGTATTAGGTCACTTTTGTGCTACTATAAAAAAAATACCTGAGATTGGGTAACTTATAAAGAAAAGAGCTTTAATTGGTTCACAATTCTGTGGCTGTGCAAGCATGGTACCAGCATCTGCTTGGCTTCTGGGGAGGACTTAGGGAGCTTTTACTCATGCAGAAGGTGAAGCAGGAATGGGCATTTCACATGGCTAGAGCAGAAACAAGAAAGAGAGTGGGGACAGAGGAGGTGCCGCATATTTTTAAAGAGTCAGATCTTACGAGAACTCACTCACTATCAGGAGGACAGGACTAAGCTATGAGAGGTCTGCTCCCATGACTCAAATGCCTCATGCCAGATGCCACCTACAATATTGGGAATCACATTTCAACATGAGATTTAGAGAGCACGACGTTTAAACTATATTATCCCTCCCTTGGGTCCTCAAATCTCACCTACTTCTCATGTTTCAAAATACAATCATCCCCTCTCAATAGTCCCCTGAAGTCCTAACGCATTCCAGCATCAGCTCAATCAAAAGTTTCAAGTCCCAAGTCCAAAGTCTAATCTGGAGATGAGTTCCTTCCACCTATGAGCCTGTAAAATCAAAACAAGTTATTTACTTCTAAGATACAATGGAGGTACAGACATTGGGCAAACATTTGCATCCCAAAAGGGAAAAATTGGCCAAAAGAAAGGGGCAATAGGCCCCATGCAAGTCTGAAACCCAGAAGGGCAGCCATTAAATCTTTTTTTTTTTTTTTCGTAGCCACAATTTAGATTTTCCTAAATTAAAATCAGAAGTGATTTTATTGTTGGAAGATACATTAATTCTTTGAAGTCAGAATAAGAGGCTTGACAATTTAATTTCTAATTAAGTGACTGAATATACAAAGGATCAAACACAAACAGTAGTGCAGCAAGAAAATAAACTGGAAGAGATAATTGTTCAACCAGTAGTAATAATTAAGACACCATTTAAAAATTTTCTATACACAAAGAATGAGAAAATATTGTTATAATATTATTACACTTCTTTCTTCTTCAGTATTAGTGGACCCACATTATCTCCTGTCAATTCATTGTGTTTATTATGTGAACCATCGCAGGCAGGAAACGTTTTAGAACGCCAACACCTACAATAAGCTGCTTTAGCAAGACACAAATCTTCAATGTTTATTTCATTCACTACTTTCAGATTTTCCTTTTGTATTTTAAGATTAATCAAGCTATCCTTCTGTTGTTTTTTCTTCTGGAGGAATGGATGAACTGCAAGGTAGCCAAGAAGTGCGAGTACACCAAGGAAAGGCAATAACCGAAGCCATTCTGAAACTGTGAGCCTAGCGAACCCGGTAATGCTTTCAGGAACTGGGAGCCGCTTCAGATATGCCGGGAGCTGCACCTTCACGATGCGGGCCACGCTCTCCAGCACCATCCTGGCCAGCGGCGTCCACTCCTCTCCTGAGCCCCCTCCGCTCTCCATTAAATCTTAAAGCTCCAAAATAATCTCCTTTGATGTCTGTGTCCTACATCCTGGGCACACTAGTACAAGCGTGGGCTCCAAGGTCTTGGACAGCTCTGCCCTGTGGCTTTGCAGGGTTCAGCCCCCTCAGCTGCTTTCACAGATTGGAGCTGAGTGCCTGTGGCTTTTCCAGGTGCAGGGTGCAAGCTGTTGTTTGATCTCCCATTCTGGGGTCTTGAGGATGGTGGCCTTGTTACCAGAAAGGGGTCCCAATCCAGACCCCAAGGGAGGGTTCTTGAATCTCAAACAAGAAAGAATTCAGGGCAAGTCCATAGAATAACATGAAAGCAAATTTATAAAGAAAGTAGAGGAATAAAGAATGGCTACTCCAAAGGCAGAGCGGTGGCATGGACTGCTCCACTAATGATACTTATAGTTATTTCTTGATTATATGCTGAACAGGGGCTGGATTATTCATGAGCTTTCCAGGAGAGGTGGACAATTCCCAGAACTGAAGTTTCCTCCCCTTTTTAAACCACATAGGGTAACTTCCTGACTTTGCCATGGCATTTGTAAACTGTCATGGTGCTGGTGGGAGTGTCTCATAACATGCCAATACATTATAATTAACATATAATGAACAGTGAGGACAACCAGAGTTCACTTTCATTGCCATTTTGGTTTTGGTGGGTTTTGACTGTCTTCTTTACCACATGCTGTTTTAACAGTAAGGTCTTAGTGACCTGTAGCTTGTGCTGACCTCCTATCTCACCCTAAGTCCAAGGTTAGACTTAGAAGGCCTAACCTCCTGGGAATGTAGCTCACCAAGTCTCAACCTCATGTACCAGCCCTTATTCAAGATGGAATCACTCTGTTTTGAATGCCTCTGACACCCCTTTCCCACAGCTCCACTAGGCAGTGCCCTAGTGGGGACTCTGTGGGAATTCCAACCCCACATTTCCCCTCCGCTCTGCCCTAGTAGAAGTTATCTGTGAGGGCTCTGCCCCTGCAGCAGGCTTCTGCCTGGACACCCAAGCTTTTCCATACATCCTCTGAAATCTAGGTGGAGGCTGTCCAGTCTACTTTACTATTGCACTTTCCATGCCTACAGGCTTAACAACATGTAGAAGCCGCCAAGGCTTATGGCTCACACCCTCCGAAGTAGTGGCCTGAGCTGTATTTGGGGCTCTTTGAGCTGAGGCTGGAGGTAGAACAGACAAGAATCAAGGAGTAGCCTCCTGGGGTGGTGCAGGGCAGTGGTGCCCTGGTACTGGCCCACAAAACCATTAAGTACCCTTAGACCTCTGGGCCCATGATGGGAGGGCTGCCTTAAAGATCTGTGAAATGCCTTTAAGGTCTTCTTCCAATTGTCTTGGTATTAGCACCTGGCTCCCTTATAGTTATGCAAATTTCTCTAGCAACCTGTTGCTACTCAACCACTATGGATTCTTCTCCTAAAAATGGGCTTTTCTTTTCTACCATATGACCTGGCTGCAAAATTTCCAAACTCATATGCTCTGCTTCTCCTTTACATAGGACTTCCAACCTTAACTCATTTCTTTGCTCCTGTGTCTGAGAGAAGGTTGTTAGAAGCAGCCAGGCCACATCTTGAACACTGTGTTGCTTAGAAATTTCTTCTGCTGGATACTCTAAGTTGTTACTCTTAAGTTCAAACTTCCACAGTTCCCTAGGACATGAAAACAATGCAGCCAAGTTCTTTGCTAGGTATATCATGGGTAACCTTTACTCCAGTTCCCAAAAAGTTTCTTATTTCCATCTGAGACCTCATCAGCCTGGCTTCACTGTCCATATTACTATTAGCATTTTGGTCACACCTTAACCAGTCTCTAAAATGTTCCAAACTTTTGCTTATTTTCCTGTCTTCTTCTGAGCCCTCCCAACTCTTCCAACCTCTGCCCAATACCTAGTTCCAAAGCTGCTTCCACATTTTCAGGTATCTTTATCTTATTCCTGGCACAAATTTTCTGTTAGACCACTCTTGTGTTGCTATAAAGAAATATCCAAGACTGAGTGATTTATAAAGAAAAGATGTGTAATTGGTTCACAGTTCTGCAGGTTGTACGAGCATGGCACAAGCATCTGCTTGGCTTCCAGGGAGGCCTCAGGGAGTTTTTACTCATGCAAGAAGGCAAAGCAGGCATAGGCATCTTACATGGCCACTGCAGAAGCAAGACTGAGAGTGGGGAGGAGGGTGCCTCTCACTTTTAAATGACCAGATCTCATGAGAACTCTATCCATGATGATCACTATCATGAAAACAGTACCAAACCATGAGAGATCTCCCATGACCCAAATGCCTCCCACGAGGCCCAACCTCTAACACTGGGGATTACATTTCAACATGAGACTTAGAGGAGGTAACATTTAAACCATATCAACTAATTATGTTGAACATCTTTTCCTGTGCTCACTGGCTGCTGGTGTACATTCTTTTGTGAAGTGTTTGTTCAAATCTTTTGGCTTTTTTAATGGGTTTTTGTCTTCTTATTATTGAGACGCAAGAGCTTTCTGTACATTCTAGATAAATCCTTTGTCAGATACATGTGTCGTAAGTTTTTTTAGTCCTGCTTTATGACGTTCCTTTTCATTTTTTAATGATGTTGTTCAAGAAGGTCTTAATTTGATAAAGTTCACTTTATGAAAGTTTTCCCTTACAGTTCATACTTGTGTGTCTTATCCAAAAGTTCTTACCGACTCCAAAATTTCAATAATTCTGTTCTATGGTTTTTTCCCTAGAAGTTTTGTAGTTTACACACTTACATTTTGGTCTATGATTTAATTTGAGTTGATTTTTGTATATGATGTAAGGACTGGAGTTCTTCTCAGTATGAATATCTAGTTATTCCAGCACCCCTTGTGGAAAGGACTATCCTTTCCTTATTTAATTATCTTGTCTGCCATGTCAAAAGTCAACTCATGATAAATGCTTGGGTCTATTTCTGTACTGTATTCTGTTCCACTGGTCTTTAAATTTTGACACTTTTTTCCCCGTGCTTGCTTTCCACGATGCCATACTCTCCTGATTTTCTTCTT
The DNA here is from genome assembly GCF_002776525.5 of Piliocolobus tephrosceles. Classification (NCBI taxonomy): domain Eukaryota; kingdom Metazoa; phylum Chordata; class Mammalia; order Primates; family Cercopithecidae; genus Piliocolobus; species Piliocolobus tephrosceles. Next base: position 110,900,017 of record NC_045446.1, read on the forward strand.
CAGCCATTTCTCAGTTTCCTTTTTTTCTATATCCTTCTAATAATTGAGGTACCCAAGACTTAATTCTAAGCCTCTTTTCCTTTTTAAAATCTTACACACTAGACCAGCAGGTATTTATCAGAAAGAAAAAGGAGTAGGAGGAGAAGTGGGGACACAGAAGGGATGGAGAGGGGAAAGATGTAAAATGCCTTAGCAAGGCCAGCAAGTGCAGGATCGGCGGATGAGGGAGAACATGATACATGGAAATTGATGGAGAAGAGCTGGAGTCTGGACTGTGAAGAAGAAAACAGACAAGGGGTAAAGTAAGGCAAAATATATGGTTTCATGTAATATATAAGTATGCAGTCATTAAAATGAATTTTATAAAGAATAGTCATTGCAGAAAATTCAAATTATGTAGCATTTGAAAAACAAGATCTGTATGAATTACATGAAGTTTATATATTAATAGGAGCATTTTTAAAATGCTGAAAAATGTACCAAAGTATTAACAGTAGCTATTCTTGAGTGTTAAGATTGCAGATAACTTCATTTTTCTTGTTTTACTTTTCTACATTTTCAGTCTTTTTACAATTAGCCTTATTAAATCTGTAATGACATTTTTAAAAGCATGAAAAAAAGTCTTATTTTTAGAAGCAGTGCAAAGTTACTGTTAAGAATAACTAAGCTCTATGTTCCTTGTGTGATAAAGTTTGTGGCTTATGATTTTGTTTATTTCTAGCTTCAGGTTCATTTTTTGGTAGCTCTTAGACATAGAGATGAAGAAATAAAAATTGACATGATCTGAAATAATCAGTTGGTTAAAAAAAAAAGTTTCTCAGTAGAAAGAACATTTCCCTGGGAACATACAAATCACAGCACCCATATGTGATTCACACTAATATAGACTGCTGGAAATACTTCTTACAAAATCATGCTTTTAAAATATGTGTTTATACTTCCCAGGCTTTTGATATCATGGTGGAAATGAATGAGAGAATATTTTGAAATTATCTGATCATTTAGGACTAGTATTCTACTTACATAAATACAAATTACTGTTATTAATATTTTTTCCTCACTCTAGAGTCCCAGGCTAGTTTTTGCAATTTTATATATAAATTTGTTCACAAATTTGTTCAAAAAAAAAAAAAAAAACTGGTGAACCAAATGGATAAAGCAAAGGCAAATTCGTATCTGGATTCTCTGCAGGACTCAGGGAGAATGTCGCCTTTGCAGTTTCAGGGGCAAATTTATTTGTATAGTACAGATGGTTGCCTCAAGAACCATTTATAACACAAACTGCTATTGCAGTGTGCCATTCTCATTAACTTAGAACCAGATTAGTTTTGCCTGAGTTACAAATGGATAAAAAGTCTATTTATTTCACACTTTTAATAATATATCTGCACATATCTTAAGCTATATTTAAAAATATATCTACTTAAACTCAGGGAGTAAATAGGGATTTGTGAATGATTATAACCTAAGCATCTACCTTCCTCTCTTGAGGGGGCACTTTCCTCTGGCATATTGAGGGGTTGGTGCTGTGTTGGCTCCTGAGTCAGTTCTTGCTACAGTTGCCATTTGAGCTTCTCTTCTGGTTTCTGCTTAATTCATATCTGCTCATGACTTAGAACTGTCAGACTAAACTCCCTTGATATAAAGCTATAATAGTCAAGGAAGTCTCAATGGAATTGTGCTCAGGTGGATTCAGCCTGGTGGAGAATGGGAAGCTTCTTAGAGAAAGCTTCTCTTGTGCCAAGTCTTAGAGGCACAAGGGAATTGACTAGGTAAATGAAAATGCCTTCTAGGGAGGGACAGCATGGTGTACTTACTAGTTCAGGCAAAAGAGTGAATCTGGAGCTGAGAGACAATGAACTGATACCTGGCATAGTGCACTTGTACTTTCCACGCAAGTTGTTTGGGTAGTTGGACTTAAGAGGTCAAGTAGAGACATACAGGAGATGAATCTCTAGAAGTAACTTAACTAGATTACCATGTTAGGTTGTTTTTGCATCACTATAAATAAATACCTGAGGCTGGGTAATTTATAAAGAAAGGGGATTTAATTGGTTTATGGCTCTACCAGCTGTACAAGAAGCAAGGTGCCCGTGTCTGCTCCTGGTGAGGGCATCAGAAAGCTTCCAGTCATGGTGAAAGGTGAAGCAGGAGCAGCTGCATCACATGGCAAGAACTGAGAGTGAGAGAGCACAGAGAGGTGCCACACGTTTTCAAACAACCAGATCGCATGTGTGGGAACTCAGAACAAGCACTCACTCACTACAAGGGGACGACGCTAAGCCATTCACGGAGGATCTGTCCCCATGATCCAATACCTCCCCTTAAACCCTAACTCCAACATCGGAGGTCATATTTCAACATGAGATTTGGAGGGAACAAACGTCCAAACCATATCAATCATGAAGGATATTGATATTGTAGGATAGGCAATGTTTGCAGAATTGAGTATGGTCTACAATTACTTCCCTTTACTTCGTATTTTTACTGTTCTTTGCTTCCTGATTTGAACCTGTTTTCATTCTCCCACTCATCGCTTCTCTTGCCTGGTTTTTCTGCCACTGGTGATCTAGCAGTTTAGTTCTTTTTTTTTTTTTTTTTTTTTTTTTTCCCCCCAGCAAGAGCATTGATTTCTCAATAGCAGTTTAGTTCTATCTCACCTACCTAACATATGCATTCTTAAATGCTTTCTATACTTGTCTCACATTCTCCTACGTTCAACTCCTGACAACTGCCTGATTTGCTCTGTATTTCCAAAACTAAATTAGTAAGAGAGGGAATTAGATAGTTTAGATAATTCCTTTCTTCTCTATCTAGCAGAACTTTTCACAACAGCGCTATCATGAGCTACTAGCCTGACCTTGGATTGGCTGCCCTTGGGTCAGACTGCAGGCCTGATGGTATCTGGCAGGAAGGGCAATTTTGATAAGGTCACAGAAATCACATGGACAGAATGTGCCTGCCAGAGGCTGTTCCTTCAACAGGAACTGTAAGCAGGGCTTTTGCCCTTTGACCACGCCAAGGGAAGCAGGTCTTGTAATGTAGGGGTTCAAGGTCCAGCTCCACCACTTACTAGCCTTGAGTAAGCTATTTAGTCTTGTTAGAGGACGAGATCTCAAAACTTTAAATTGAGAATGAAAAATACATACCTTGCAGAATGAATGTGAGAATTAGAGATCATATATAAAATACCTGCTTCACAGCAATTACATAATAAATAGTAACAAACAAGGTGGGAGGGTCACCTGAGCCCAGGCGTTTGAGATTAACCTGGGCAACATAGTGAGACCCCGTTTCTAACAAAATGTTTAAAAAATTAGCCTGGCGTGGTGGTCCATGCCTGTAGTCCCAGCTACTTGGGAAGTCGAGGAGTTTGATGCTGCAGTAAGCCATGACTATGACTCTGCACTCCAAAAAACAAAAGAAAGAAGCACAGAACGTTTAATCCAGTCTTAAAATGAGACTTTCCCTACCCATTGCCTCTATTGTTGAACATTTTAAGTTTATTCCAACTTTTCATTTTTGTAATTAATGCTGCAGTAAACATTATCATGAATATAGTTCTCTCTTTTGAATTATTTTAAGACAAATCCTTAAGATACGCTTTACTAGAACAAAGGATATAAATCTCTCTATGGATTTTAACACATATTGTCAAAGAGTGATCCAAAATAAATAAGTAATGCCAAAAAATGTTAAGAACTTGCCAGTTATCTTGAAGACATACCTGAATTAAATATTACACTTGTTTTCTTTTGTGTTTAGATATAAATGAGATCTTGCTAATGTTTGGATTTGTTATTACAACTAACAATATTAGATTTTAAAATGTCTATTGATTTTCATTTTGTGACTAAACTGCTCATGTACTGCTTATTGATGAGGTTACAAAGTGTATACAATATGTGCATATATATGGAATATACACACATATATACAGATATATATGCACATATAGACACATACATACATAAATATACATACATATACATACACACATACATATCTCACTTATGATTCTAATCTCATTATAAAATTTTTATGTTTAATTTCATATACTTACAGATTTCCACTCCATCATAATATTTGAAATTTCTGTTTTTATGTCAGCACATTTAAAATGCATTCTAACATGCGAAAGGAATAGTTCCTTTTCCTTACTCTGTTCTTCTTCTTTTTCTAAGATTATTTATTATTTATTATTGCCTACCAATTTATTTAAAATTGATTTCAGAGTTATTTTATGGAGTTCTATAAAATAATTAGATGGGAATTTTGATTGATGTTGATTAATGCAATCCACCCATTAGAGAAACTATTTCATTTCTTTACCAGTATAGAAGAGATTTCTGAAATATTCCTTTCTGTATACCAATATAATTTCATAATTTATCTTATGTAGTCATGCAGACCCTGGTGAGGGTCTCATAATATATATCTTTATTAGAGTCTTTATTGTTACTATTAGTTTTAAGTTGATTTCTCAGTTTTTGTGACTACAAATAATGCCTTCTTGTTACAAAATTTTTATCTCAGATAATGAATTTTTGAAGTATAGTTTTAAAAGGAAAGAAAGAAAGAAAACAAAGAAAGGAAGTAAAGGGAGAGAGGGAGGAAGAAAGGAGGGAGGATGGAAGGGAACTTTCAACCAGACTGTACCGTTTTTTAACAACTGTTTGAACCTGTTTATATTGTTTTAAATGGTATTTATTTATTTCTTCTTTAAATAAATGTGTGATTATTTTATATATATACCCTTCTGGGATTTTCCTGAATTTCGTTACCTACAAATAATACTGTTTTATTTCTTTCAAGTAATAACTACTTATAACATTTTGTTTCTTTATTGTATTATTAACTCTCAAAGCAATGAAATCAAAACAGTAACTGAGAAATGAGGGAATGGGAGTATACAGTTCTCTTTATATTTCTACTTTGCTCCTGGGGGAAGACACACTTCTGCAGCCCCTCATTACACTGGACCTACACTAGTATTTAATCTCATTGTTGATAGCTTGGAAGATTCATTGGTGCATGCTTTGCCGGTGGAAGAGGGCGCCCTATTAAAAGATGTGTTTCTGTGCATACACGCTTGAATCTAATTTCTCTGCCTAATTTCTCTGCTTAAAACTGAATGGTCTGCTCCAAAGAACTGACATAGAATAAGAAGAGAGCAGGTCTCACAAAGGCCTCCTGTTTTTTGCTGAAGTCTCTAACACAGCTCTATATTCTAATTTATATTATAGACTTGTCTGCAATAATAAAGGAGTATTTTGTTTCCTGCAGCTTCCTAGTCACAGATGCTTAACACGTTGATGCCTCCTATGGCCCAAGCAGCAATATGTCTAGAAATGAGCACATGGGAATACCGTGCTGTGTGAGCAACTGCTTCTAGCCCACCTGGTGTCTGTGTGAAGAGAAAATTCCTATGAAGACACTTGAATGCTTTTTATCAGAATATGATATTTATCATTTATCTATGATACATATTTATCATGCCATTTCTATGATAGGTATTTATCATTTTTCTGTGATAAATAAAATACGCATGGTGTGTAAAAGAAATTACATCTTGGGCCCCCCAACTCATCAAGCCAAAGGGAAAAGTCAAACTGGGAACTGGATCACACAAACCTCCCTCCTCCTTTTGGCTCCTAAATAAGATAGACACAAGATGTAAAGCTACTTGCCCCTCCACCCCCATATTTTTGCCCACAAGGAAATTCCTAGTGAGCTGCAAGATCTTTTAAGGTGTTTCTGTTAAAATTTCACCATGGCAATGTCAACTGATAGGTTATCTTTATAGGTGCGGCTACCCCCAGCCCACCAGACATAAATGCATATCTGATGTTCCCCTGCCTCATTTTGTCTATATTATTGCATGTACAATGCAGATTCCCTGCAGTTTTCTTCTGCCCCATTTGTCTATGTCATCTTATGTAAAAACATGCAGATTCACTGAACCAGACAAAGGCATGAATGACTATTTTTCCCTACCTTCCTCTTACACGAAAATTGTGTGCTTCTCAATATTCCCCTCTTTCCCCTTTAAATTTGGAGCCTTCAAAATCAACTTTGGATAAAGTCCTGTCTCCTGGGCACACACACTTATATCTTTGACAAATAAACCTCCTAAAATGATTGAGACTTATCTTGTCATTTTTCTCAATTAACAGGTGTTTCTTAAAATTGTTCAATGCACAACCTGCAAACTGTATGTGGTGGCCTGGCCCGGAGTGGAGATTGCAATCCATGCTGAAGCTGCAGTGAGTTCACCGACAGTCAGGGGAGTGGCAGCTGGAATCTACAGGGAGGGCTTCACAGACTCCGACTCTGATCACAATCATCATCAGATTCTTGCGAAAACTGATTGATTTGGATGCCAGAAAAGAGTTGCCTAATATCTCAAACAGAGAAATCAGAGTTCTATCTTAGGCAGACAACTATTTCCTAAAGTAGGGGTAGATATCCTGAGGACTTTAAAATTGCAGAGGTAGCTGCAGTTTTTATCACACTGCCATGGGAAAGGACAAAGCTATTGCCAGAGCCAGGAAGGCTCACCACAAATAGGCTTTTGTAAAATACAGGAACTGGGCATGGAGGTAGTAGGTGCAATTTTGGAAATGCAAAGTATTGCTAGTTAGGAAATGAAGATAGATAGATACATGGATAGATAGATAGATAGATACACACTGCACACACACACACGCACACACACACACAGATTTTTTTTTCTTTTTCCATTTATTCTACTTATGAGCTAGAACTGTGGGACCAGTGCCTTTAAAGTGTTATCTGAAGTAGCAGGATGATGAGAGGTGAATAAAGATTCTTTTGTGTAGTGAGAGTTAAGCAGGACTAGAGCAGTTAAAAAGAAATTTGGGGAGGAGGTTAGTGAAGAATACACGGCAGATGTAATTGTTTCTCATGGAGCCCTTGAAGGCACATTCTTAGGAAATGCCAACAACTGTGGGATGGAATGAAAAGCACCTTGGGGACTTACATATCCAGGAATGTGGTGGACTAGATAGCCAAAACATTCCCAAAACATTCCTTCCAATACAAACATCTGGAAACACAAGATAAAATATGACAATCATATTGATAAAAGTATAAATGACCTCATAGACGGTCAAAGAAATTCTCATCCTTCAAAACTAAAAGGGAGCTGGAAATCAGAATAGAAAACTGACGATAAAACCTTTGCTGCCCTCCATGCATTTAGCAATGTTGGCAACCTAAAAGTGGTTATTTTAATGACTGCTGGGAGACAGAAGATGAACCTGCCAGAGCAAGGGAGGATCCTTTGAGAGCAATACCCATGATGGCAACGGACCAACTCACATCAGAGCAAAGGAAACCAGAAGGAAATTTTTCGGGTTTGGCCTGGGTTATTAGTAGAAAAAATAAAGTCACCTTTGAGAATTATAACCACAGGTCTATACAAAGTGACTCTGAGGTTTGAATTTTTGTGAACCTAAATCACGGGTAAGAGTCACGTAGGTGGCTCTCACCAGTAGTCCCAGCTACACAGGAGGCTAAGGTGGGAGAATCACTTGAGTCCAGGAGTTTGAGGCTGCAGTGAGCCATCATCACAACACCACCCCCCAGCCTGGGGAACAGAGTGGGTGAGACCTGGTCTCTAATCAAAGAGAAAGTGTTGGGGAAAAAAGCCAAGGGTTGGGAAGAAAGCTGAGGCAGGGCTTGCATGACTGACATAATGTCCTCTGGAATGTGTCTAGATTTGCTGGCTCCTTGCTTCTAGCCCTCCTAGGCTCCTAGATCAATTGTATTCCCATTATCTCAAGTAGCAGAACATGTTCCATATAAATGCTAAACCGTCACAGCAGCAGATCATGCACCTGCCCTTTTGACCACCACACTCTCAGCACCTGTTTCTCTGTTGGATTACCAATACCTAGTGTGGGCTCCCAGAGCTCAGGGCCTTTGCAGCCTCCATGATTGTGATGGTCCCCTGGACCTACTTCTCTCTTTCAGATTGGCTTTTCTTAATCTTTTGACTCTCCCGGACTTTGTCACCCCCACGACTTGGTGTTGCGTTTGATCACCCCAACATTCCTGGCTGCTCAATGTGGGGTGACAAAGATCCCGGTGAAGGAAAGCTAGAGTGTGTAAAGTGGAGGACGCATCGTCAGAGGACACCTGAGGATGTCTCAAAGAAGCTTGGCGGGAAAGCTGAGCGCTCGGAAGAACCGGGGTAACAATGGGACAGAGTGAAAGCAGACATTCTGCTTCTTTAAATTTCTTAAGGCATTTATTACAAAGAGGGCAGTGAAAGTTAGTATTCAGAATTTGTTACTACTCTTTAGTGCAGTAAAGCAGTTTTGCCCATGTTTCCCAGAACAAGAGACTATGGAGTTGGATGAATGGGAGAGAATTGGCAGAGATTTTTAAAAAGCGTAAAAAGATGGAGCAAAAATTCCAGTCTTGGTTTGGTCAGTGTAGGCGCTAATAAAAGCAGCTCTTGAACCATTTCAAACAGATGATGAGGCAGATTCAGGTGAGGAAGAGGATGAGTGTAAAATACTAACTTCAGATTCTGAATGTGAGGAACAGAAACCGGAGGAAATGAAAGAAAAGAAAGGGAAACTGAAAAAAGTATGTTTTACTAGCCCACCTTACTAGCCCTCGGCTCCACTTGCTGAATTAAGTGAATGGCCGCCTCCTCTCTCTCCCCTTAATGGTTGAGAAAATGAATTAGCTACAGCACTTACTGCTCCTGTAGTTGCAACATTAAAACCTGGAGCAATTGGTAGTACTAAGACCCAGTGGAATCTGAGGCTTGTTTATTCAGAGAGCACCTCAATAAACTGAGGCATATCCAGCACAGCCAGTGCCCTTACAAATGGCAACAATTGTCTCCCACCGCGGCGGGCAGTGCTGCCGTGGACCTTTGTAGCACAGTTCTCATTTCCCTGCTTCCTGGGGAGCCACTGGAGAGGGCTGGGGGACCCTTGCCCTCAGGAACAGTCGGTCTATTACTTGAAAGATCTAGAGGTGTCACTGTGCATACGGGAATGATTGGTTCTGATTATACCAGAAAAATTCAATTAGTTATCAGTTCCTCAACTCTGGTCTGCTTCCCTAGGAGAGAGAATTGCTCAGTTGACATAAAGCTGGGAAGCAACACAGTGAAAAGAACAGGAGACTTTGGTAGTACTAATCCAACAGGAAAGGCTGTATATTGGGTTAATCAAGTGTCTGACAAAAGACCTATTTGTACAGTAGACCTGCTGTTGGATGCTTACAGATCGACACACAGACCTGGTTGGCAGTAGTTCCTAGAGAAAATAAATCACAGGCTGTGTTGCATAGGGCAAGTGAAGTCATCTTGAAGCTTCAGTTTCACAGTTAACCTGCCTCTGCTAGAGAAAAACATTTAATGAGCACACAGGCATGATATGGGCTGAATGTGTTCATTGTGGCCTTTATCATGGGAATGTTCAACCTCTACTCCTACTACATTGGTGCAAAAAAAAATGAAGCCTTCACAACAGAGTTTTAAGACACTGTCCTGGGCTAGATTTGGACTTTCTAAAGTGAAATCAGTGGTCATCAACTATAACCACAAAAAAAAAAAACATTCGTTATGTTCTTTATGGAGTCTATAATGTTACAGTGGTCATTGTTTTGCTAAATATGTTAATTGCCATGATCAACAATTCATTCCAGGGAATTGAGGACGATGCTGACGTGGAGTGAAAATTTGTAAGAGCCAAACTCTGGTTTCCCTTCTTTGGGGAGGAGAGAGCACTTCCTGTTCCCTGCAGTCTGGTGTCGGGTCCGGAGTCCCTGTTTTGTCTCTTGCTGAAGCTTAAAGAGTGGATTTTCGAGCTCTACCCAGGGTCATAAAAAAGGTTTCCAGGAAAGATGCAGAGATAAGTAAGTAAGTAGAGATAAGTAAGCAGAGGTAAGTAGAGACAAAAAAGTATGTAGAGACAAGTAGAGACAAATAAGTAGAGATAGAGATAAAGATAAGTAGAGAGATAAGTATAAGTAGAGAGATGGAGATAAGTATAAGTAGAGAGATGGAGAGAGGTAGAGAGAGAGATGGAGACTAGCAATATAAGATCAGTGCCCTAAAGAGGTACAAAAGCAAAGACTAGCAATGTAAGGTCAGTGCCCTAAAGAGGAACAAAAGTAGAGACTAGCAAAGACTAGCAGAGATTTACAGGGACAGACAAGAACATTCTGAATTATGGAAATTAGCTATGGCTCAAAGGGCAAATATAAAAGAAATAGCGGGGAAGGGAGGTAAGGATAAAAATGCTGTTTTCTCTCCAACAGTACCTTTTGGTCCTTGAAACAATCAAAGGGCAGATGCACTGGTGTCTGCAGTCTTTGCTGATGCACAAGCATTCCGTTCTTTAACTCGTCTTAATGCCGCAGGCCTTAGAAAAAGGTATGGTCCCATACAAAGAGCTGGGAAAAAGGATAGATATTTATATGGGGAACAGGATTTGCTCGTGTCTCTCCAGGTGACAATCAGGTGCCTGTGTGGGTATCCACCAAACAGCTGAAGATCTATCATGAGCCACAGCATCTAGTGGACCCACCTGTACAGTGCCAATCAAAGGTTTGAAAAGCCTCAATTTGCTTTATGGCGTCTGTTAATTAGAAAAGGCCTGTTTCTCATTATCAGCGGAAAGTTTTACCTCGTGGTAATTAACCAAAGAGGCGGAAATTGAGTTAACAAATGCTGCAGCAATGGCATGGTCCCGGCTATAGCCACAAAAGTTTTTGCTTCTGTTTCAGTAGATTTACTAACGTGAGGGTATGCTTGTGTTTTTGTGGGAGATGAATGAACCGTGTGGATGCCTTCAGATGTGTACAACTATGGAACGGGAGACTGGAGGGACCCATGGATCCCAACCATGCAAGGGGTTCCCCCAGTACGAGCCATGAGCCAGTTGAATCTGAATGCGAAGATGGAACCAAGGACCAACCAGAGTCACGATGCTTAATGAACCCATGTTTTCTGACTCAGCTCCTCTCTACCCTGAATACAAGAGACCCTAATAGTTAGGCAGGAGTATCATCGCCCCTATTCAGCATGAAGAAGTTGCAGAAGACGGACCTTCATCCTTTTGCAACCCCTAGGATTAAGGGTCCTCTTGTAAAAGGGAAAGGGGAGATATGTGGGAAGCATTCAAACCAGAGCGACTCTAGAAATAATGATAGTAATAATGGTACCTTCTCTTACAAAAAAGAGAAGGGGGGCATGTTGAGAAGAAAGCTGAGGCAGGGCTGGCATGTCTGACATAATGTCCTCTGGAATGTGTCTAGACTTGCTGGCTCCTTCTAGCTCTCCTAGGCTCCTAGATCAATTGTATTCCCATTATCTCAAGTAGCAGAACATGTTCCATATAAATGCTATACTATCACAGCTGTAGATCATGCACCTGCCGGTTTGACCTCCACATTCTCACCACCTGTTTCTCTGTTGGATTATCAATAAATAGCGTGGGCTCCCAGAGCTCGGGGCCTTTGCAGCCTCCATGATCACGATGGCCTCCTGGTTCCACTTCTCTCTCTCAAACTGGCTTTTCTCCATCCTTTTACTCCACCAGACTTTGTCACCCCCACAGCCTGGTGTTGGGTCTGATCACCCCAACAGAAAGAGCAGGAGAGACATACAGGACAGGATGAGAACAAGGTAGAGGAAATAAATACATGATGGTTGAGAATTTTGCAAAATTGATGGAAGGCACAAATCCTCAAACAGGAAAACAAATGAGTAAAAAGAAATCCACACTTACACAATAGTAATGAAACTGCATAATAGCTTAAAGATGATGAGATTATCTTAAGAGCAGACAGAGAGCAAAGACAGATTATCTACAAAGGAATAGTAATTGACTGGCAACAGGCTCTTACCAGCAAAAAGAGAAGAAAGACAGTGGAAAATAATTAAAATGCTGAGCCAAAAGTAAATGTTAACTTAAAATTTTATGCCCCAAGGAAAAATATACTTCAATAATGAGGGAGGTGATGTTACAGGATCTTTGGGTTGTTGAATTTCTTCCCAGAAACTTGTGGCCAGTAGCACCTTTACAGTTCTTGTTCTGCATCCAGGAAAAATGAGGTATCCAGGCAAGTGAAGCGTGAAGAACATGAAGAGGAGCTTTATTTCTGTTAAAACAGCTCAGAAGAGACCCTCAGTGGGTAGCGCCTCTCTAGGCAGGTTGTCAGGTCCAGTGGTCCAGTGTTCGGCTCTACAGCAGAGAGGAGGCCCTGGAGAGGGTAACTCTGCTCTGACCACTGGTTGCCCTGTGGTCCGCTACTCTCAGTAGAGAAGAGACCCTGGAGAAGGGAGGATCGTCTCTGCAGGCAGGTAGTTCACACCTCTCTGCAGGTCTCTGAAGCTCTGGCAGAGAAGGCAGCACCTCTCCACAGCTCGTGATCTGGTTTCTCTGTCCCCTGCTCTGGCCATCCTCTCCCCTGCTCTGGCTGGGCCCAGGGTTGGTTTTTTTTGTTTGTTTGTTTTTTGTTTTTGTTTTTATTTTTAGACAGAGTCTGTCTGTCTCCCAGGCTGGAGTGCAGTGGCATGATCTCAGCTCACTGCAAGCTCCGCCTCTGGGGTTCACACTATTCTCCTGCCTCAACCTCCCAAGTAGCTGGGACTACAGGTGCCCGCCACCACGCCCTGCTAATTTTTTCTATTTTAGTAGAGATGGGGTTTCACCGTGTTAGCCAGGATGGTCTCGATCTCCTGACCTGGTGATCTGCCTGCCTCAGCTTCCCAAAGTGCTGGGATTACAGGTGTGAGCCAAGGGCCCAGGGCTTTTATGTACCTCAGCGGGGAGGAAGTGCCTGCAGATTGGTCCACAGGTGGCCTGGAAAAGGCACCATGAGTCCCCTCTCCAGTCCGAGCAAGACTGGCAGCCCTGGCCTGAAGCTGGGGCCTTACTGAAGACCCGTCCCCTGCCCCCCAAGAATCTGTCTGCCTGCCACCGCCATTCATGGCCCTGGGGCTCAGCCTCAACCCCGCTTCCAGATTGGAGCAGGACAGGGAGTGGCGGGAGGCCAGGCAGCATGAGCAGACACACTTGAGCCTGCAGGGATTGGTAGGGGGCGGGGGGCGGGGGGCGGGGGGCCTGCCCCTTCCTGTGGCCCCAAGGGTGCAGACTGCAGATGCCTGAGTCCTGCACTTGGGAGAAACCCCCTGAAGCTGCACTGGGGAGCTCCTGCCCCACCAACTCAAAAGAGGTGGGGCTCCCACTTGCTCCCAACTCCCGCCTGCTCGCTTTGCAGAGCAGGAGGCCCAGGCCTGCAGCCGGGGGTCAGGCAGCTGCAGCTGCATCCAGGAAGGAAGAGATCCAAGAGCACAGGGAGGCTCAGATCCACAGCTGCAGTTTGGGCAGCTGCAGCCCTGTCCAGAAGGGTTGGGCTTCTGCCTGCTCCATGGAGCCAGAGGCCTGGGCCTGCAGTCACGCTTGGGGTAGCTGCAGCAGCCCCTGAGGAGCTCCTACCTTAACTTAGAAGGGGCAGGGCTCCAGCCACATCTCCCTGCTGCTGCCAGTGTGATGACTGGCAGCTGCTGCTGTCAATAAGACAATTTTAGGCAAACAAAACCAGAGAATTTGCCACCAACAGAGCTTGATAGAATGAACTTTCAAAGGTTATATTTTAAGCAAAAGGACAACTTTTTCCAAAATAAAGTTCTGAGGTGCAAGAAATAATGGTAAACAAAGAAAATAGTAAACATGTAGATGAATATAAAAAGTTCCTTGCTTAAAATAATAATGCTGAATCTGAGAATTAGAGAAAAGACTAAATTTCTGGACAATGACGAGTAACACAGTAGGGGAGGGGAATCCAAGTTAAAGCACTCTAGGCTCCTGATATTGGGAAGTGTAGAGATATTAATTAGCTTTGAACATTGTTATATTGAATATGGATTTTAAAAACTTATGGAATCCACTAAAATAGTTGAAATGGAGTATATAACTTTCACATGAATAATGGGAAAATCAAGTGAGTAAAATCAAAGTAATTCCAAAAGAAGAAAAAGAAAAAGATATGTAGAAGAGGAATCAACAGAAAACAAAATATATTGTATATATCAGTCAGAAATCTTTAATCATAATACATATGGATGAATGAAACTTACTAATTAAAAGACAAAGTTTGATTACATTTTTTTAAAGTTCAACTTTATGCTACTTACAAGAGATAACCTGAAACGTAAGAACAGGCAGAGATTAAAATAAAAATTAGGGAAAAACTATACTAGGCAAATGCTAACCAAAACCAAGGTGTTAAAGTTATAATCGATTCCAACAGGTCGGCTTCAAAGGACAAGCATTTGATTAGAGATAAAGTTACTACTACATTATGATAAACTTTTCATTTCACCAAAAAATACAAATATTCTGTACTTGGATGCACTTGACAACATAATCTCAAAATATAGAAAGCAAAAATGGACAGAATTTGAGAAAGATTCCAAGTCTATTATCATATCTGAGATTTTAATATACCTCTCAGTAATTAGAAAATTTAACCAACGAATTATTAGAAACGAAGAGAAAATTTGAGGAATATGATTTACTTGAGGTTGTTTACTAAGTGAAAATCTGTGCATGTTCTTTTTAAGTATATGTACAACATTATGTAATTTGACCATTTACCCAGCAATTATCCAAAAATTTTAAATAACCTGTATCACACAAAGCACATTCTCTGACCACAAGGCAATTATATTAAAAGTCAACAATGTTTAAAAAGCTAAAACTCATACAAAACTTCTTATGTTTGCAAATTTAAGAGCACAACAATAGCTAAGCTTCACTGAAGGCTTATTATATTCTAGGTATTATGTTTATGTTTATTAAAGATTTTATGTTTATTAATTGCTTAATCTTTACAACAACCCAATGACATGGGTACAATTACAATTCTCACTTTACAAATGAGAAAACTGAGAAACAGAGAGTTTAAGTAATTTGTACAAAGTTACACCGCCAGTAATTGTCAGAGATGGGATTGAGCCCAGGCAGCCTGGTATTTAACCTGTGCTCTTAATTGTGACATTGGGATACTACAGCTGCTTTCACTCTTTAAATAATTCATGGGGCAAAGAAACCATCATCATAAGAGAAATCATGATGTTGAAAAACACTTATCACATTTGTGAAATGTATTTAAAATTGTACTTAGTGGGAAAATAAACACTTAGCAAAGGAAAAACGCATGGTAATAATTACAATGGTTATTGATATATGCTAAGTGTCACGCAGAAATTTTAAAAATAAAAGAATAGGCCCGCCGTGATGGCACACCCCTGTAATCCCAGCATTTTGAGAGGCTGAGGTGGGCAGATCACTTGATAAGGAGTTTGAGATCAACCTCCATGGTTTCACCATGAGGCCAACATGGTGAAACTCATCTCTACAAAAAATACAAAAATTAGTCAGGCGTGGTGGTGTGTGCCTGTGGTCCCAACTACTCCAGAGGCTGAGGCGAGAGGATCTTTTGGACCTGGGAGGCAGTGGTTGCAGTGAGCTGAGATTGTGCTACTGAGCTCCAGTCTGGGCAACAGAACCAGACGCTGTCTCAAAATAAATAAATAAATAAATAAATAAATAAATAAATAAATAAATAAATAAATAAAAGAATATTTTGAACAACTTTCTGCCATCAAATTTGAAAACTTAGGCAATTTCCTGAAAATACAAATGTGATTTACTAAAATTCACTCAAGGGAAAATAGGAAACTCAATGTATCTAAAACCATGAAAAAGGCTGAATTTGGAGTTTAAGATCTACAATCAATAGAGGAGATAGATAGATGATACATAGATTTAAAAAGCCAACCAATTTATATGTAGCTTCAGAATTACAGGGTCAGTTTCTAGATTAAGCATCGGGATATAAAGAATTTCTAAAACCTGATCTAGACCTGGCTTTATTACAATTTGAAAAAGTCCGCAAAAGGTTTCTAATTGTATTACAATGGTTATTCACATTTTTAGGTCTTTTTTATTTTATCAGCATATACAAATAGTTTTTTCTCGTGTCCAAACACTAACTTCAGTTAAATTAAATGTTGACCTTTGTGGAAGCATCGTGTAAGATTATTATATTCATTCTCACAAGGAGAGAAAATTCTAGAGTATAACAAGCTTATAACATTCTCATAATTTTTATCTGTCAGGTCCTAATAAGAGATGAAGAACAATGGAGGTATTGTGAAAAATATTTTGCTTCCCTGCCTTCATACAGTCCTCTGTCAAAAATGTATCTGCAGGGCCCACTAAGGCCAGCTGATGACTCAAGCACAACCCCATGGCGTCCTTATGCCCTTCCATTGCTTAAAATAGAGTTCAAGGGTCACTTACACAAATCAGTGGATAAGTCAAAATATTAGCCATGCAATGCCAGCTAGATTTACTTCAAAGGAAGCAAACCCGTCATGCCCAAAGACAAAAACAAATGTGACATCTGATGACGTCATCATACTTTAGTCATTCACCATGCCAAAGAAAAAGCTTTTTTTTTTTTTTTTTTTTTCTGAGACAATCTTGCTCTGTCACCCACACTGGAGTGCAATGGCATGATCTCAGCTCACTGCAACCTCTATCTCCCTGGTTCAAGCAATTCTTCTGCCTCAGCCTCCTGCATAGCTGGGACTACAGGCCCATGCCACTACACCCGGCTAATTTGTGTAGTTTGGGTAGAGATGGGGTTTCACTACGTTGGCCAGGCTGGTCTTCAACCCCTGACCTAGTGATCCACCCACCTCGGCCTCCCAAAGCGCTGGGATCACAGGCGTCAACCACCGTGTCCGGCCTAAGAAAAAGCTTTCTAAACAACACAGATTGAAATATAGTAAAGCGGATAATGACAACCACGAAAAATGCTATTGAAATCAAATGTAGCATGATAAACTCTGTGGTGGGCCTCTTACCTGGGTGCCTCATGCATGTGCTACGTGCTTATTTTGCTTAATGCTAATATAATCTCTTAACATAGACTAATGTATAACACTATTCATGTCATTTTCCACCATCCGTAATGTGAGAGACGGTAAATTCCAACCACCTTTACTAATATGTATGCTCTGGAATACGTTTATGCTTCTAATACAAAAATACTCATGAAACTCAACAGAAGGGTATTCCAGATCTAGTCTAGATACTGTGGAATTTATTTATTAAGAATTTTTCTTACTGTTCTGGTGAAATATGTTTTCATTAGGATGCTCTCAAGCAAACAAAACAAAACAATTTGACTTAAACAATAAAAAACTGACCGGCTTGCATTTACACCAAGTCCAGAGGTAGGCTCCGTGTTGATTGATTGGTTCAGAGGCTCACTTGGGTCAAGAACTTATGTTCTTTCCATCTCTTTGCTCTGTAACCACCTGGTCTATATCATTTGAAACACAGTTCTTATAGCAGCGGCTGCTGCCACTATGCCTGCTGCAGCAGGGAGGTGTGTCTGGGGCTGTGCATTCCACGGAGCTGGCGGGAGCCCCGCCCCTTTTGAGTTGAGGCGGGAGCTCCCCGGGTGTCCCTGCAGTCTCCCAGACCATGGCTGCAGGCCCAGGCCTCCTGCTCTGTGGAGCCTCCCTGTGCTCTTGGGGGTCGGAGGGTGGGAGCGGGCAGGATCTACCCTGCCAGGTACAGCTGTAGCTGCCTGACCTATGACTGCAGACCTGGCCTCCCGCTCCAAGGAGCAGGCAGGAGCTGGGGACAAGCACGAGTTCCATCCCTTCCAAGTTGGCGGGGGCGGCGGCAGCTCCCTGGGTGCAGCTGCCACTGCCCTCCCAGGTGCAGGACTCCCAGGTGCAGGACATAAGAAGTTTTGTATGAGTTTTAGCTTTTTAAACATTGTTGACTTTTAATATAATTGCCTTGTGGTCAGAGAATGTGCTTTGTGTGATACAGGTTATTTAAAATTTTTGGATAATTGCTGGGTAAATGGCATCTCTGCAGCCTGCACCCTCAGGGACCTGGGAAGACCCCTGTCTCGCAGGCTCCGGGGTGTCTGCGCCTGCTGCCTGGCCGCTCTCCGCTCTGGGCCTGCTCCAATCTCTGAGCGAGGTTGGGGCCAAGTCCCGGCACCATAAATGGCAGTGGGAGGCAGACAGATTCTTGGGCAGAAGGGGTTGGGTCCCCAGTAAGGCCCCACTTTCAGGCCAGGGAGGGCCTGAAGGCTGGGGGTGGGATGTCCAGTCCCACAGATCAGAGTGGAGACCTGTGGTGCCTCCTCCAGGCCTGTCCATTGCTGGGAACAAATGGCTAGCGCTTCCTCCCCTATGAGGTCCCAAAAAGCCTGCAGCTCAGCCACAGCAGGGTGGAGTGCAGAGAACAGAGAGATGATGGGATGAGCAGCTGCAGAGAGGAACTACCCTCTCCGCCGAGAGCTTCAGAGACCTACAGAGGCTTCCAAATGATCTCCCTGCAGAGATGAGCCGCTCTTTCCAGGGCTTCCTCTCTGCTGACAGCTGAGCACTCGCGGAGAGGGCCTGATTGGAGCCAACCTGACTTACAGACAGGAGCTGCCCACGGTACCTCTTCTCTGTTCTAACACTGAATAAAGCTCTTCATCTTCTTCACCCTTCACTTGTGTGCATACTTTATTCTTTATTCTTCCTGGACACAGGACAAGAACTCTGGGCACAGGTGCCACTGGCCACAGAGATTTCCAGAAAGAAAATTGACACCCCAAAGATTGCCACTGGCTATGGAGGCTTCCAGGAAGAAAACTGACACTCCAAAGATCCCATAACAGTTTCTAGGTTATAGGACAGCTGCCAATTACAAGAAGGCCTGCTCACTTTCTTCTTTACGTTCATCAGAGAGAAATTGCCTCTCCCTAAGCCATCAGCCAGTCTATCTTCAGTCTTTTGGGGTCAGTTTGCAATGCTACCCAAACAGTGTCAGGCTGGTTCCTTGAAGCAATCACTGATTGGCTTGCTGGCCAGGGCCCATCTACTGAGTTCAGGTCAGTTCCTCAAAGCTCACTGCTGCAACATGATGGAAAGTGGCGGTGAATGTTGAGGAATCAACTACTCTATCCACTACAAAAGATTTTCTCAGAAAACACTCATGTTTTTACTAAACTGACACTTGACTGTACATTTATTTTGAAGTTTGCTAAGGTGAAAGGAATTTTAGCATTTCTTCCAGTTAGTCTCTAAGGTAGATCTCTGCAAAGGTTATGTGCCATCTTGAATTGCAGTTAGATTTCAGGCAATTCATGAAACATCAATATTCAAATATAAGAAGTATAAACTGATTTTTAACCTACTTGAAAAAAAAGTCAGTTATTAGATAAAATGTTAAAGTTGTAGCTGAGCATTAAAGTCAATAAATATGTCCAAAGACATACATAGAAAGATTCTTTCAGTTGGAGGAAGACCATCCCCTTAATAATCTAAGGGATTATTGTCATGCCCTACATGACAGCTGCAGTGCATAAACACTCAAACATAATTTTATTCTTGAGCTGCAGAAAATTTAAACATCTGTATGATATCTATATATATGGAATATATACATTCCTTTCACTCTTCAAAATTTCTGTAAGGAAGTAATACATGCACATTGTAACAAAATTCAACCAGCACCAATATTTTTTAAGTCTCTTTCTCACTCAAATTTCCCCAGAATCTTCCTTCTTAAAGGCCTAAGATTATCAGTTTCTTGTGCATCCTTCCCTAAATATTCTGTATATATGAAAACAGATACATCCTTTTTTTTTTTCTTTTTTTGAGATGGGAGCGATTCTCCCACCTCAGCCTCCTGAGTAGCTGGGATTACAGGTGCTTACCACCATGCCCAGATAATTTGTTTGTTTGTTTTTAGTAGAGATGGGGGTTTCACCATGTTGGCCAGGCTGGTCTTGAACTCCTGACCTCAAGTGATCCACCTGCCTTGGGCTCCCAAGGTGCTGGGATTACAGGTGTGAGCCACCATGCCTGGCCCCTAGATACATCCTTTCAAAGCAATACAAATGTGAGGCCGGGCGTGGTGGCTCACGCCTGTAATCCCAGCACTTTGGGAGACCAAGGCAGGCAGATCACGATGTCAGCAGATCGAGACCATCCTGGCTAACACGGTGAAACTCCATCTCTACTAAAAATAAAAAAATTAGCCAGGCATGGTGGCGGAAGCCTGTGGTCCCAGCTGATCGGGAGGCTGAGGCAGGAGAATGGCGTGAGCCTGGGAGGCAGAGCTTGCAGTGAGCTGAGATGGCGCCACTGCACTCCAACCTTGGGTGAGAGTGCAAGACTCCTCAAAAAAAAACAAAAACAAAAACAAAAACAAAAAGGAACACAGCTACACAGTTCAGCACTTTGCTCATCTTTGTTTGATAATACACTGCGTTCATTCTCACAGAGTGATCTAACCTTGAGTAACTGCATGATTTTATCTCATGAACTTGAAGTGGAGGTAAGGACAGCACTTGGGCTTTAGATGAGGGCTGCTGTAGAAGGAGTGATTCATTGCCCAGCAAGGGAAAATGCAATGAAGAACAGGAGCTCTGAAGGACTGTGCCACAGCACCTGGAGTGAGGGAAACAAAATCACCAACAAGAGGTGAAAGTGATGGGGATGAAGAAGGCTGGGACCTCACAAATTGCCTACGGTTGTTGTGGGTTTTTTGTTTGTTTGTTTGTTTTTGAAACAGGGTCTTGCTCTGTTGCCCAGGCTGGAGTGCGGTCAAACGATTTTGGTTCACTGCAACCTCTGCCTCCCAGATTCCAGCAATTCTCCTGCCTCAGCTTCCCAAGTAGCTGGGACTATAGGCAGATACCACCACACCGGGTTGATTTTTGTATTTTAGTGGAGATGTGGTTTTACTATGTTTGCCAGACTGTTCTTGAACTCCTGACCTCAAGTGATCCACCCACCTCAGCCTCCCAAAGTACTGGGATCACAGACGAGTCACTGCACCCAGCCTGATTTATAATCTTTTAACAAACTAGAGTGAGAATGAAGAATTTTACTGTGCTTCTGAAAACAAAGAATTCTTTACTTGGTTAATGAAATTTTTGTTTTTGTTTTTGTTTTTCCTTTGTCTTTGTGTAATGGTTTTTGAATGGGCTCTTTTTGAATAAAAGCCTTTCATCCTAGGGCAATCCTATAGTTAGGGTATTTCTGCATGTGAGATTCTCTACTTCACCACTAGATGGACCTACTTGATATTTTGTCTTCGAGAAAAGTGAAATAATTTTATATTGTGAGGTCTTTCTGACAAAGATTTAAACCTCTCACCTTAAAAAAAAGATTTGAGGGTTTAAAATAATAATAAACAAAATCATTTACAAAACAATGAGTAAAATGTACTTATATATTTAAATAATGTTAATAAAATGAAACACTTGTGTAACTGCCTCATGGCTTAAGAAAATATAACCAAATAAATCCTTGAAGCCAACTATGCTTCCTCTCTGATTTTCCTTCTTTTTCCCACCTGGATAAATCACTATTATAAATTGTAAATTACTGGCTATTAAAAAATCGTTTTATAATATATCTCTAAATACAATGTTTAATTTGTTCAGGTCTCGAAACTTGTATAAAATAACTCGCATTGTATTTATTTTTCTCTGACTTGCTTTTTTCATTCATTATTCTTTTTTTGAGGTTCATTTACATTGATGTGTTTAGCATTTTAAAAACTGCTCGATGGTATTGTGTTTTATAAACAGACTAAAATTAATTTCTCCATTTTACTGATTTTGGACTTGCTTGTTTCCATTGAATATTATGATTTTAAGATTTTCTTTTTTTTTTATTATACTTTAAGTTCTAGGGTACATGTGCATAACGTGCAGGTTTATTACATATGTATACTTGTGCCATGTTGGTGTGCTGCACCTATCAACTCGTCAGCACCCATCAATTCATCATTTATATCAGGTATAACTCCCCAGTGCAATCCCTCCCCCCTCTCCCCTCCCCATGATAGGCCCCATTGTGTGATGTTCCCCTTCCCGAGTCCAAGTGAGCTCATTGTTCAGTTCCCACCTATGAGTGAGAACATGCGGTGTTTGGTTTTCTCTTCTTGTGATAGTTTGCTAAGAATGATGGTTTCCAGCTGCATCCATGTCCCTACAAAGGACGCAAACTCATCCTTTTTTATGGCTGCATAGTATTCCATGGTGTATATGTGCCACATTTTCTTAATCCAGTCTGTCACTGATGGACATTTGGGTTGATTCCAAGTCTTTGCTATTGTGAATAGTGCCGCAATAAACATACGTGTGCATGTGTCTTTGTAGTAGCATAATTTATAATCCTTTGGGTATAT
>NC_045446.1:110922705-110995557 GCF_002776525.5 Piliocolobus tephrosceles
CATGTTTAGGGCTTCCTTCAGGGTCTCTTGTAAGGCAGGCCTGGTGGTGACAAAATCTCTAAGCATTTGCTTATCTGTAAAGAATTTTATTTCTCCTTCACTTATGAAACTTAGTTTGGCTGGATATGAAATTCTGGGTTTAAAATTCTTTTCTTTAAGAATGTTGAATATTGGCCCCCACTCTCTTCTGGCTTGTAGAGTTTCTGCCGAGAGATCTGCTGTCAGTCTGATGGGCTTCCCTTTGTGGGTAACCTGACCTTTCTCTCTGGCTGCCCTTAAGATTTTTTTCTTCATTTCAACTTTGGTGAATATGGCAATTATGTGTCTTGGAGTTGCTCTTCTGGAGGAGTATCTTTGTGGCGTTCTCTGTATTTCCTGAATTTGAATGTTGGCCTGCCCTGCTAGGTTGGGGAAGTTCTCCTGGATGATATCCTGTAGAGTGTTTTCCAATTTGGTTCCATTTTCCCCCTCACTTTCAGGCACCCCAATCAGACGTAGATTTGGTCTTTTTACATAATCCCATACTTCTTGCAGGCTTTGTTCATTTCTTTTTCTTCTTTTTCCTTTTGGTTTCTCTTCTCGCTTCATTTCATTCATTTGATCCTCCATCGCTGATACTCTTTCTTCCAGTTGATCGAGTCGGTTACTGAAGCTTGTGCATTTGTCACGTATTTCTTGTGTCATGGTTTTCATCTCTGTCATTTCGTTTATGACTTCTCTGCATTAATTAGTCTAGCTGTCAATTCTTCCACTCTTTTTTCAAGATTTTTAGTTTCTTTGCGCTGGGTACGCAATTCCTCCTTTAGCTCTGAGAGGTTTGATGGACTGAAGCCTTCTTCTCTCATCTCATCAAAATCATTCTCTGACCAGCTTTGATCCGTTGCTGGCAATGGGCTGTGCTCCTTTGCAGGAGGAGATGTGCTCTTATTTTTTGAATTTCCAGCTTTTCTGCCCTGCTTTTTCCCCATCTTTGTGGTTTTATCTGTCTCTGGTCTTTGATGATGGTGACACACTGATGGGGTTTTGGTATAGGTGTCCTTCCTGTTTGATAGTTTTCCTTCTAACAGTCAGGACCCTCAGCTATAGGTCTGTTGGAGATTGCTTGAGGTCCACTCCAGACCCTGTTTGCCTGGGTATCAGCAGCAGAGGTTGCAGAAGACAGAATATTGCTGAACAGCGAGTGTACCTGTCTGATTCTTGCTTTGGAAGCTTCCTCTCAGGGGTGTACTCCACCCTGTGAGGTGTGGGGTGTCAGACTGCCCCTAGTGGGGGATGTCTCCCAGTTAGGCTACTCAGGGGTCAGGGACCCGCTTGAGCAGGCAGACTGCCCCTTCTCAGATCTCAACCTCCGTGTTGGGAGATCCACTGCTCTCTTCAAAGCTGTCAGACAGAGTCGTTCGCGTCTGCACAGGCTTCTGCTCCTTTAGCTGAGCCCTGTCCCCAGAGGCGCAGTCTACAGAGACAGGCGGGTTTCCTTGAGCTGCTGTGAGCTCCACCCAGTTCGAGCTTCCCAGCGGCTTTATTTACCTACTTAAGCCTCAGCGATGGCGGGCGCCCCTCCCCCAGCCTCGCTGCTGCCTTGCGGTTAGATTGCCGCAGACTGCTGTGTTAGCAAGGAGGGAGGCTCCGTGGGCGTGGGACCCTCCCGGCCAGGTGTGGGATATA
Source organism: Piliocolobus tephrosceles (assembly GCF_002776525.5). Lineage (NCBI taxonomy): Eukaryota > Metazoa > Chordata > Mammalia > Primates > Cercopithecidae > Piliocolobus > Piliocolobus tephrosceles. The sequence goes on from NC_045446.1 coordinate 110,924,371, forward strand.
TTCTCCGGTGTGCCGGTGTTATAGCGCAGTATTGGGGTGGGAGTTACCCGATTTTCCAGGTGTTGTGTGTCTCAGTTCCCCTGGCTAGGAAAAGGGACTCCCTTCCCCCTCGCGCTTCCCAGGTGAGGCGATGCCTCGCCCTGCTTCAGCTCTCGCTGGTCAGGCTGCAGCAGCTGACCTGCACGGATTGTCCGGCACTCCCGAGTGAGATGACCCCAGTACCTCAGTTGAAAATGCAGAAATCACCGGTCTTCTGTGTCGCTCGCGCTGGGAGATGGAGACTGGAGCTGTTCCTATTCGGCCATCTTGCTCCGCCCTCGATTTTAAGATTTTCATGTTAACTCGTGCAGCTGAGATTAAAGTAGGTTAAACATTCCTGATTTATCATCTGTATCTAATACTTCCAGGGTCAATCTTGGGGTTCTGCTCCTTCAGTTTACTCTTTTTTTCTGCTGGATTGCATTGATTTGGGCTTGTTTCCATATGTGTTTTAATAATTTTTTTTAAAAAAATGACAAATACATGTTCCTTCAGCAGAAATCTCTGAAAACAATGTTTTCATTTTTATTTCTATGATCTTATATCTTTAATTAGCCACTAGAATTTCTTCACTTCTCCCATCTGGAGCTTATTTCACTCACTGCCCTATTTGGCTAGTACACTGTCACTGTCTCCAGCAATGAGGAAGCAGGCATCTTTTCTTTGGGGCAAGGGATCCACGGTCTATTGTCTTCTCCAACAATGAATATGTTGGAAAGCTGGATGGCAAGGCTATTGCCATTGACATCTTTCACATGAACCACATTAAAAGAGTCAGGTTGCCTCTCTTTCTCTGGCGCTCTCTTTCCGCTGGTGATTACGTCGATCTGTTCCAGGTTAGCACTTTCAGTCGACATACATGGGTTATCAGAACTTGGTGAAATGGCTAATTAATTTGACCAAGCTCCAAATCAATCTGGAAAATGTCAATCTGGGTGATGCCCACAGAGATCTTTCTAATTTCTCAGAACTTACACTTGGCCTCCACAGGCATAATTTGATGAACATCAAAGTGACCTCTGGATCACAAATCAGATGGAAATTCTCACCGGCCTTGTCAATGCTGATGGCAGGCATAAAACTGGCAAGGCAGCTCCCATCACTGTGGAGCCTGCCATCCGCTTCAATCACCCACTGCATGCACATCTGTTTTACTTCCTCTTCTGTAGGAAGCACACTTGTGCTCGTTTCTTGGGGAAGTGGTGAGAGGGAGCAGCTTGATGGGACCAGTGGATGCCCAAAGGGCAAACACACCGGTCAGTTTTTCAGTGTCCAGTGCTTTGGAGCTGCTGCATACTTCAGGATGATGAGTCATAGCTGTTCTAAGTACAGAAAGAGCTGAAATCAATGTTTTAAGTGAATTTTGCAGGGAGGATTTGCTTTGCTTCTGCTAGGAATTGGGGTAACACCTGAGGCTGTTTTGAAATGAAATACTGGCATGGTGGTATTCAGATCCTGCAGTTAGCATGGATTATGTCACCAAACCAACATGAATGTGGGTTTGTGGTTTAAAATTCAGAGGAGATTTCCCCCCTATTTATTCTAGAGCCAAGCCCAAACAGACAAGTTTGCCGTGGAGTGGTTAGATTCCACATCAAACCTTTCAAGTTCTGGCTTAGGCGAGAATCTTAGATTCAACTCCCCATCCTTCTTGGGATCCAAACGTTGTCTCCTATCCATTACAGGTTATCAAAACTCATGTTCCAGGTTTTCCAATTTTGAGTCACAAGAGACTGTTGCTTCTACCCTGTCAACAGCGATAAACCAGGAAGCTACAAAATCAGAGTATCATAGTTTTTAAAACCCACAAAAGACCTGAGGAGAGAAACCTAACTAAACTAAAATCTAAACCTAAAAATCTCGAAAGAGCCCTTCTTTTCAGAGTAGAGATCTATGGTTGTTTCCATCCTAGCAGAACAACTAAAAGAGAAAGGAATACATCATAATAGATGGTAAGGAGAAACTGGCCATATTTACTGGCTTTTTAATGACTGCATGTGAACTAGCGTGATGAATTAGAATCCCAAGGAGCCCTAACCACAGAAGGAGCAGGCCCTATCTGCCAGGTACTATCATGTTCCAGTGTTGCACACAGGCCTTCATCAAGGGCACATAGATAGTACATGGAAGGCTGAGAGGAGAGCAGAAGAGCTTAGAAAATAGTCAGCCCTTTCCCAAATTAAGATATTTGGATAGAATGATTAAGCGTAGTGAGGAAGGCATGTGGAAAGCCAAGATAGCTGAAAGGGGAGCCTCTAGTGCCAGTTTGCCAACTTGTAAATGCAAATAAATAGTTCTTGAAGGAAATTAAAAGTGCTAGTCCAGTTAACCCACAAATGATAAGAAAGATCAGCCTTATTGCTGATATGGAGAAAGGTTTAATGATCTGAATAGAAGATTAAACCAGCTACGACATTCCTCTCAGCCAAAGCCCAATCCAGAGCAAGCCCCTTAACATCAAGGCAAGGCTCTCCATCAGCAAGATCACAACTTTCTAAAGGCTCGGATGATCATTACCTGGTAAAGCTGGGAGAAGTGCAGAAAGAGGAGAAAAATATCTCTAAGGCACTCTAAACTTTCAATTGCTGAAAGTTGGAGTCAGAGAAGGAGAGCTGAGAGAAATCCCTTCAAGGCACGGTAAGCCATTACTGAGAGCAAAGCAGTGACCATCCAAAGACTGGAAGCAGGCCAGTAGGGCATAGAGGTGGTGTACAGACAAATCTTATTTTACTGTGCTTTTCTTTGTTGAATTTTGCAACTGTATGTGTGTGTGTGTGTGTGTGTGTGTATGTTTCACAAACTGAAAATGTGTGGCAACTCCACATGGGCACCATTTTTCCAACAGCATTCACTCACTTCATGTCTCTGTTACATTTTGGTATTTCTACACTATGTTTAACTTTATTATTATCACTATATCTGTTATGGTGATCTGTAATCAGTGATCTTTGATGTTACTATTGTAACTGTTTTGGAACACCATGAATTGTACCTGTATAAGACACTGAACTTAATCAATAAATGTGTGTTCTGACTGCTCTACCAAGCAGCCATCATTCTGTTTCTCTCCTTGGACCTCCCTATTCCCTGAGACACAACAACATAGAAATTAGGCCGATTAATAATCTTACAATGGCCTCTAAGTGTTTAAGTGAAAAGAAGAGTTTCACATCTCTCACTTTAAATATAAAACTAGAATGATTAAGCTTAGTGAGGAAGGCATGTGGAAAGCCAAGATAGCTGAAAGGGAAGCCTCTAGTGCCAAACAGTTTGCCAACTTGTAAATGCAAATAAATAGTTCTTGAAGGAAATTAAAAGTGCTAGCCCAGTTAACACACAAATGATAAGAAAGATCAGCCTTATTGCTGACATGGAGAAAGGTTTAATGGTCTGAATAGAAGATTAAACCAGCTACATCATTCCTTTAAGTCAAAGCCTAATCCAGAGCAAGGCCCTTAACATCAAGGCAAGGCTCTCCATCAGCAAGCTTACAACTTTCTGAAGGCTCAGATGATCATTAGCTTTTTTTAGCAACAGTATTTTTTTAATTAAGACATGTACATTGTATTTTTAACATAATGCTATTGCATGCTTAATAGACTACAGGATAGTATAAACATATCTTTTATGTGTACTGGGAAACCAAAAAATTGGTATCACTCACTTTGCTTGTTATTTTGTGGTGGTCTGTAACCAAACCTGCAATATGGCCGTTCTCTTAGTCTGTTCTCATGTTGGTATAAGGACATCCCCAAGACTGGGTAATTTATAAAAGAAAGAGGTTTAATTGACTCACAGTTCTGCATGGCTGGGGAGGCTTCAGGAAACTTATAATCATAGCAGAAGGGGAAGCAAGCACATCCTTCTTCACATGGCAGCAGGAGAGAAGTACTGAGCAAAAGGGGTAAAGGCCCCTTATGAAACCATCAGATCTCGTGAGAACTCACTCACTATCACAAGAACAGCATGGAGGTAACCAACCCCATGATTCAGTTACTTCGCCCTGGGTCCCTCCCACGACATGTGGGGATTACAGGAATTACAATTCAAGATGAGCTTTCGGTGGGGCAACAGCCAAACCGTATCAGCCATATAAGGAATGAGATGGAACTGAAGAACAAAGAGAAATTCTCAGTGAATAAAAAACTGGAATCCAGACTGTGAAGCAGAGAGAAATCTCTCACGGTTCAGAAAAATTGTCTGTGCTATAACTTAGCAAGGAAATTTCTGATGTCTTACTTGTACTTACTTGGTGCTTTTGCAGAGCTAGAGATTCTTAGAATTCTGACAGAAGAAGGGCTGAGTAATTTTCTGGGGAAAATATCATTTACTTCAGTCTCTTTTGTTCCTTTATGTATTACAAAGCACAATAAAACGAGGTATGTCTGTATACCATCTCTCTATGCCCTACTAGCCTGCCTCCAGTCTTTGGAGAATCACTGCTTTGCTCTGGGAAATGGCTTACAGAGCCTTGAAAAGGGACTTCTCTTAGTTCTACTTCTGTGCCTCCAACCTTTGGCAATTGCTGCCTTGCATTTAACGAAAGCTCGGAGTGCCTTAGAGAGATTTTTCTCCTCTTTCTGCACTGCTCCCAGCCTCACTGGGCCAATGTTAATTTGGGAAAGGTCTAGGCACAATATACAATCAAAACTGTGAGAAGCCTGAGGTGAATCACTTGAGCCCAGGAGTTTGAGAACAGCCTGGACAACATAATGAGACCCTGCCTCTACAAAAAAAAAAAAAAATTAATTTGGCATGGTGGTGCAAGCTTGTGTTCCCAGACACTCAGGTGACTCACTTGATCCTCAAGTAGGAGGATCACTTAAACTTGAGAGGTTGAGGCTGCCGTGAGTCATGATCATGCCACTTGCACTCTAGCCTGGCTGAAAGGTAAGACCTTGTTTCAAAGCAAAACAAACAAACAACAACAACAATAACAAAGATGAGACACAAAAATGCAAGAAAATTGAACCCACGATTATGACAGGAAAGAAGCAAACCTTGAGGTAGATCAGATGTTGTAATTATCAGGCAAGGATTAAAAATAACCATGAAAATGTATTAAGATGGAAAAGCTAGAAAACATTCATGAACATATGAGGAATATCAGCAGATATGACAACTATAAACATGGACCAAATAGAAGTGCTAAAAATAAAAAATATCTATCATAAATAAATTCATTCAATGGTATCAGTAGCAGCCTAGACACAGAGGAGGAAAATTTCTGTAAACTTGAAGATGATAAAAATCATAAAAACTGAAATACAAAAGTAGAAAGCAGAAAATACAACAAAATAGCTGAGATCTATGGGACTCATATATGTAATTAGAGTAGCAGAGGAAAGAAGAGAAAATGGGGCAAAAGAAATTATTGGAGAGATAATTTAGATTTTCCAAAATAGTTTTAAAAAACTGTCAGCAAACTTCAGGCAAGTTAACTGCACAACCCCTACATAACACACTTAAGAACATCAGATTCAACCTGCTGAAAACCAACATAAAGAGAAAATCTTAACAGCAACCATTAAATATTACATACAGAGAAAAAACAATAAGAATTATTGCTGACTTCTCATCAGAAGTAACATAAGCCAGAAGACAATGGAAAGACCACTTTTAAATGCTTTAAGAAAGAATGTCAACCTAGAATTCTATATACAGTAAAATACATCCTTCAAAAGCAAGACAAAATAAAGACATTTTCAGATGAATGAAAATGGAGCTATTTTATCTCCAAAAGATCTGCACTATAAGAAATGTTAAAAGGGTTGTTCAGGCTGAAGAGAAATAATACCAAATAGAAGCTCAGAACTGAAGGAAGGACACAAGGAATAAAAAATAAAAAAAAAAAAGTTTAATTATGTTTAAGAGATAAAAACATACATACTTATATCTAAATTTCTTCAAGAGTTTGTAAACTACTTATAGCAGAAATAATATGTTTATATAATATAAGTTATATTATTGTGGGGTTTGTAACATCTGTGGAAGTAAAATACACAACAAAAACACAAAATATGTGGGGGTAGGGGGTAAACAGAACCATACTGTTGTAAGATTCTCATATTGTTCACAAAAGTAGTATAAAGCTGTTTTAAGATAGACTATGGTAAGTTGAAGATGTAGATTGTAATCTTTAGAATAATAATAAAAACTAATTTTACCGGTATAGCTAGAGAAAGCAAAATAAAATTATTTTTAAAAACTCCACACAACTCGATTCATTTAAAAGAAGGTGAAAAGCCTACTCTGGCTGCAGGGTGATGAGCATATCAATGAGTGATGAGCAAGGGTTGGACAAAGTGGCCACAGTGGTTTGAGGGCTGCAGGTGGACTGACTCCTCCATATGCCCAAGGGCCTCAGCAGGCTGTTTAACTCATTTAACTCATCATCACGTAGCATCGTGTTGGGAGAATTGTGGCACCTGGAGTGGCTGTACACGCAGAAGTTCAGTAGCCCAGATGAGCTGAGCTCAAGTTTGTGATGTATTAAAACTAGCATCTCACTGATCCCCTTCCTTGCTACATTCTAAAGCTATTTTTGCCATTTACATGCGCTTTTAGCCTCTTGGTGAAGCTTTATGTATTTGCAGGTTGCATTGCTAACTGTCTGAGTAACTCAATGAAAGCTTTTTTCTGAAAAGGTGGACATTTTAGTTTACACAGTCAATTGCTTTTTCTCAATGTATCAAAAATTTATACCATTTTTAATATGTATGAGTGTGGAGGAAGATAATACAAAGATATGTCGAACGGGAAAAAATTGGCCAAATTAGTGTTTCATATCATTCATGGTAAGATAATAAACTTTTAAAAAAAGATTTTGGATGTAAACTAGTATATTAGAAAGCAAACCACTCTCCTTTGTTCAAACAATGACTACCTTAAACCCTGCTATATTTATTAAAATACTTTATTAATATTTTTAAAAAGGAGGGAGAAAAGGAGAATCAGAAACACAAGTTGCAAATCGGGACAAATAAAAATAAATTCTGAGATGGTATACGTCAATCTGACAATATCAATAATTACATCAAATATAAATGGACTAAACCCAAGCTCTAAAATAGCAATCATCAGCTCAGGGGAAAATGCCAGCTCCAGGGTTCCTTTTCTTTTGAGGGTATAGCTTTTAAAAATTATTTCCTCTGGTGCAGACTCTGCAGTTTGTTGGCTCCTCAAAAAAACTAAATATAGAATTACAAAAGGATCCAGCAATTCTACTCCTTAATATATATCTGAAAGAATTGAAAGCAAGAACTCAAACCCATACTTGAACAGTAATGTTCACAGCAGCATTATTCACAATAGTCAAAAAGTAGGAACAATCCAAAAGGCCCATTAACAGGTAAACATAAAGAAAATGTGGTATGTATATATAATGAAATATTATTCAGCCTTAAAAAGGAACAAAATGCTGATACATGCTACTTAACATGGATGAACCTTAAAATTACTATGCTAAGTGAAATAATCCAAACACAAAAGGACAGAGTATTGTATGACCCCACCTATATAAGGTATCTAAAATGGCAAATTCATAGAGACAAAAAGTAAAATAGAGGTTACTAGATGCTAGGAGCAGGTGAGGAATGGAAGTTATTGTTTAATGAGTACAGAGTTTCTGTTTAGAATGACGAAACAGCTCCGAAAATGCAGAGGTGACGGTTGTACAGTATTGTAAATATGCCACTGACTTCTACTTTAAAATGGTTAAAATGGTACATTTTTGTTTATTTACCACAATAAAAAATCGGGGAAAAAAATCTGACTTCTGATTATTTCCTCTCCTTTATGCTCTAGTTGTTATGCTTTAAAGCATTTTTTTCATATTTGATTTGGGCATGGATATATTTTGTCATATTACTGAAAGTGGCAGACGGGGGCTCTAAATATCTTTTAAGTTTTTTCTTTACCTAATTTTCTTTCTTGTATGCACAAGCATACATAATACTCGTTCCCGATATCACTCCTTCTTTTCCTCTCTGCCTCTCTCTCTCTCTCTCCTCGAATGAATCATCTTCACTAACCCTAATTCTTCTTCCTTGCCATTCAGGCATTCCTCATTACATTCTAATCTCACTTCTGCAGTTCCACTCCCCTTCCCCTGTAGTCATTAATCATGCTTCTATCGCCATAGTCAAATCTAATGATGATTTTTCAGACCTTATCTCAATTGACTTCTGCCCACACTTGGCATTGTTGATTACAGTGTCACTTTTTAAACACTCTTCAGCCTTTCTCTCTGTAAAACCATACTCTCCTGGTCTTCCAACCTCCAATTTCACCTTCTAAGTCTCCTTCACTGGACCTTTTTCCTTTTCCTTTTCCTCAGCTCGACCCTTAAATTTCCATACCTCCTTAATTTCTATTTAAAAATATCTTTTAGTTTTTACTCTAGGTGCTCTTCTGGAATATTTCATCTACTTTTTTGTTTTTAGCTATCACCTCTAATGGAACTCACCAACTGTTGCCTGTGGGCCAAATGCAGTACCCAGAAAAGAGAGGTTTTATTGTTGTTGCTTTTTTAATTTAATGCCTTAAATAGGATTTGTAATGTCTACGTTGTCATAGTCTCTGTGACTCCATATATGTTTATACTCCCTATATTTTCATATCTAGTTCTGATATCTTCTTTTCCCAGCACCAGGTCTATAAATCCAATTACCAAGTAAGTGTTTTAATCTGCTACTGCCCTTCAGAACATGTACAAAATTGAATTCATGCTCCTACCTGACAAACCTGATCTTCCTGCTATTGTCCCTTAGTTGAGTGGTAGATTTTATTGTTAGTCCAAGCAAACACACCTAAACCTGGAGTTATTCTTGACTTTAGATAGAAGATATAAAGAAACAACGCCTGCAATAACTCCAGACCTTAATTGTTCTGTTTCATCCTTGTAAAAACTTCATTTTAGGTACTCATGACCTTTAACCTAGATTATTTAAATAGTGTCTTAATTTGTCTGTCTACTTACACTTTTGCCATCCTAAAAATTGTCTCCCACGTTGCTTCTAAAATTACCTTTCTAATACACAATTTTTTTCTTCTCTCCTTTCCTTAAAAGTCTTTAACAGCTCTCATTGTTTACAAAATGAAGACCAGGTTCCCTAACTGTACCCATCTGTCTAGCCCATCTCCTGTAATTCTTTGTCATATATATTATATCTCAATAATTCCCAATCATGTAAGTTTCTTTGGACATACAGTTCCATACCTGAAACACTCTCTTTTTGTGTCTGATAATTTATGATTCAAAAACTGGCTCAGGTGTAACCTCCTCTCCTCATCTTATCTGAGATTTTCCTCCCTACAGAGTTATCATTCACCTCGTGTAATACCTCTGTATTTTGGATATATTTCTGTTATTACATGTACCACATGTACTATATGGTTTAAACTTTTCATATATCTTTCATTGAGGTATAAAGAACTTACAAAATTCTCCTTTTTAAAGTGTACACTTCAGCACTTTTCAGTTTATTCAGAGAGTTGTATAATCATCATCACTATCTAATTTCAGAACATTTCTTCACCTCAAAAAGAACCCCCTATACCCATTAGCAAACCATCTCTAATCCCCCTCTCCACCTCCCTGCCTGCAACTCCTGGCAAACACTATCTATATTCTGTTTCTGTAGATTTTCCTATTCTGGACATTTCACATAATTAGAATCATGTAATATGTGGCCTTTTGTGCCTAGATTCATAATGTTTTCAGAATTCACCCATGTTGTAGTATGGATCAACACTTTATTTTTGTTTAATGACCAAATAATATTCTGTTATATGGATGAATATATCTGTGTTTATATGGTCATCGACTGATAGACTTGGGTTTGCTTCTGCTTTTTGGCTATTATAAATAATATTGCTATGAATATTCATAAACAAATTTATGTGTGGAGATATATTTTCAGTTCTCTTGGATATATTCCAGGAGTAGAATTATTGGGTAACATAGTAATTCTGTGCTTACCATTTTGAGGAACTGCCAAACTATTTTCCAAAGCAAATACATCATTTTACATTCCCACCAGCAATATTTGAGAGCTCCAGTTTATCCACATTCTTGTCAACACTTGTTATTACTTGACTTTTTGATTATAGCCCATTTAGTGGGTATGAAGTGGTATCTCACAGAGCTTTTGTTTAGCATTTCTCTTAGGACTTGTTATGTTAAGCAATTTTTCATGTGCTTATCGTCCATTTGTTTATCTTCTTCAAAGAAATCTTGGTTCAAATAATTTGCCTATTTTTAAAATTTGGTTGTTTTTTCCTTTTTTGTTAAGTTGTAATAATTTTTTATGTACTCTTGATACAAAATGCTTATAGACGTATTATTTTCTCCTGTTCTGTGGGTTGTCTCTTAACTTTGTTTTCTTTACCGTGCAGAAGCTTGTTAACTTGCTATGATTCCATTTGTCCATTTTTCTTTTGGTTGCCTGTGCTTGTGGGGTATTACTGAAGAAATATTTGCCCAGACCAATGTCCTGGAGAGTTTCACCAGTGTTTTCTTATAGTATTTTCAGAGTTTGAGGTCTTAGATGTAATCCTTTAATCCATTTTGATTTGATTTTTATATGGTAAGTGATAGGGGTCTAATTTCATTCTTCTGCATATGGATATCCAGTTTTCCCAGCATCATTTATTGAAGAGACGGTCTTTTCTCCAGTGTGTGTTCTTGGCACCTTTGTCGAAAATGAGTTCATTAGGTGTGTGGATTTGTTTCTGGGTTGTGTATTCTGTTCCATTGGTCTATGTGTCTATTTTTATGCCAGTACCATGCTGTGTTGGTTACTGTAGCTGTGTAGTATAATTTGAAGTCAGGTAATGTGATTCCTCCAGTTTTGTTCATTTTGCTTAGGATAGCTTTAGCTATTCTGGGTCTTTTGTGATTCCATATACATTTTAGGGTTCTTGTTTTCTATGAGGAATGTCATTGATATTTTGATAACAATTGCATTGAATCTGTAGATTGATTTGAGTACTATGGACATTTTAATAATATTGATTCTTCCAATCTATGAACATGAAATATCTTTCCATTTTTTGGTATCCTGTTAATTTTTTTTCATCAGTATTTTATACTATTCATTATAGAGATCTTTCACTTCTTTGGTTACGTTAATTCCTACATATTTAATTTTATTTGTGGCTATTGTAAATGGGATTACTTTTTAATTTCTTTTTCAGTTTGTTCACTGTTGGCATAAAAAAAGTTGTTTTGCATCCTGCAAGTCTACTGAATTTGTGTCTCATTCTAACAGCTTTTTGGTGAAATCTTTAGGTTTTTCCAAATGTAAGATCATGTCATCTGCAAATAATTTGACTTCTTCCTTTCCAATTTGGATTCCCTTTATTTCTTTCTCTTGTCTAATTGCTCTAGGTTGGATTTCCAGTACTGTGATGAATTACAGTGGAGAAAGTGGTCATCCTTGTTATGTTCCAGATCTAAGAGGAAAGGCTTTCGGTTTTCCCCATTCAGTATGATACTAACTATGGGTCTGTCATATATAACTTTTATTATGCTGAGGTACATTCCTTCTATACCCAGTTTTTTAAGGGTTTTTATCACAAAGGGATGTTGAATTTTATCGGATGCTTTTTCAGCATCAATTGAAATGATTATATGGTTTTTGTCCTTTATTCTGTGATATGATGTATAACATTGATTGTTTTGTGTATGTTAAACCATCCTTGTATCCCAGGGATAAATCCCACGTGGTCATAATGAATGATCCTTTTAATGTATTGTTGAATTCAGGTTGTTCATCTTTTGTTGAGAATTTTTGCATAAATATTCATTCAGGATATTGGCCTGTAGTTTTCTTTTCTTTTTCTCTCATTTTTCTTTCTTTCTTTTTTTTCTTTTTTTAATGTGTCTGTGTCTGGTTTTGGTATCAGGGTAATACTGGCCTTGTAGAATGAGTTTGGAAGTACTCTCTCCTCTTCCATTTCTCAGAATAGCTTCAGTAGGACCGGTGTTAGTTCTTCTTTAAATGTTTGATAGAATCTAGTAGTGAAGCCATTGGGTCCTGGGCTTCCCTTTACTGGAAGACTTTGTATTATGGCTTCAATCTTGTGACTTGCTATTGGTCTGTTCGGGTTTTGAATTTCTTCATGGTTCAATCTTGGTAGGTTGTTTGCATCTAGGAACTTGTCTATTTCTTCCAGATTTTCCAATTTATTGCCATATGGTTACTCATACTGGCCACTAATGATGTTTGAATTTCTGTGGTATCAGTTGTAATGTCTTCTTTTTCATCTCTGACTTTATTTAATTGGATCTTCTTTTTTCTTAGTCTGGTTAAATATTTGTCCATTTTAACTTTTCAAAAAAACAAATTTTTATTTCATTGATTTTTTTGGATTGTTTGATTCATTTCAATTTCATTTATTTCTGCTCTGATCTTTATTATTTCTTTTCTTCTACCATTTTTGGGTTTGGTTTGCTCTTGCTCTTCTAGTTCTTTAAGGTGCATCATTAGATTGTTAACCTGATGTTTTTCTTCTTTTTGGATATAGACACTTAGAAGTTCAAACTTCCCTCTTAGTACTGCTTTTGCTGTATTCCATAGGTTTTGCTATGTTGTGTTTCCATTATCATTTGTTTGAAGACATTGTTCAATTTTCTTCTTAGTTTCCTCATTGACTCACTGGTCATTCAGGAGCATACTGTTTAATTTCCATGTATTTATATAGTTTCCAAAATTCCTCTTGTTATTGATTTCTAGTTGTATTCTATCATGGTCAGAGAAAATGCTTGATATTATTTCAATTATTTGAATCTTTTAAGACTTGTTTCTTGACCTAACATATTGTCTATCCTTGAAAATGATCCATGTGCTGAGGAAAAGAATGTGAATTCTTCGACTATCAATGAAATTCTCTGCAAATATCCATTAGATCTATTTGGCCTGTAATACAGGTTAAGTTCAATTTTTTTGTTGATTTTCTGTCTAGAAGATCTGTCCAATGGTGAAAGTGAGGTGTCGAAGTCTGCAGCTATTATTGCATTAGAGTGTATCTCTCTCTTGAGCTCTAATAATATTTGCTTTATATATTGGGTGCTCCACTGTTGGGTGCATTTATACTTAATGCTTAAGTGAGCAGCAGTCTGCAAGGTGGCAGTCAGTGATCATTGAGTGGCAGTCTGATTGGCAAGTAGCAGTCTGCAAGGTGGCAGTCAGCAAACAGCAGTCAGTGAGGCAGCAGTCAGCTAGTGGCAGCCTGCGATTAGTGGGACAGTGATTGGCAGGACAGTGATTGGCAGGACAATAATTGGTGGGATGGCAGTCAGCAGGCTGGCAGTTGGTGGAACAGTAATTGGCAGAATGATGAGCTGAGAGGGGGTGAAGCAGAGCTGTAACACCCATCCTCTAACAATAGCCAAAGGCTCTTTTCAGAGCAATCACTTTTCCTTGCATGCAGTGGAGCCAATTAGATGGGCAAGTGGCCATTGTGCCACTGGTTTGTGTGGGCCCCACTGCTCCAGCTGGCAGAAGAATTAGTTACCAGCCCCGTGCAGGTGCCTCCCACTGTGGAAGCTGAGCCCACTGGTGGGGTGGCCATAGTGCCACTGCCTCTTCTGATAGTTGCTGCTCCAATGGCAGACTGATGAGTTAGCAGCCCCCATGCAGGCCCCTTTGACCTCAGCAGCTGAGCCCACCCATGCCGAGGGATCTTGGAGGGATCTTCCCCTGGGTCCCATGTGGGAGATCAGTTGGTGCCATTTCTGCTCTGGTGGATGGGACTGTTCCTTCTGCCTCCACCCCTGTGGTATTGGGAGAACTAGGGAATAAAATAAAAACCTTTGCCTAGGTGATAATTAGAAGTCTCTCATTGTTTCAGTGCCCCAAAGCATGTCCGTGTCACCTCTTCCCCTCGTCCTCTATCTTCTCACTCCATTCTATTGTTACATCAGTCATTTCAGTTTCAGTTCTAAAATATGTGCAGTCTTACGTTTGCTTTTAACTTTCTGTTAATTTTGTGTGGGTAATTGTTTAAGGTAGGATACTTGCTTGCGAGAGGTCCCCTACTTGGTCTTAGTTTCACTGTTACCTGCCCCCTGAGTGCACCAGAGTTTCCAGCATTTGGTGAGAGGATCCTCATTGGCTGAAACTTGAGCACTCCGAGTTTTCAGCATTGGTATTTTGTCTCCTCCTCAGACGCTCTGGGATATTTGGTGTTGACATTCCCCCTAGGGTTGTGGGTTATAGCCCTCCCCTTAGGGGAATATTGGGCTTGCCTTTTTCTGCCCTAAAATTAGAAGTATTATTTTTCTAATAGCCAGTTGCTAGCCCCTTCCTTTGTGTTGTCTTACAACTGCCTTGCTTAAGCCCCTCTTGGTCAATGGAACTGGGAGTTTCCAGGCCCCTGGACTGATAAACAGTCATCTATAGTGGTAGACAAGTGGCCACCTGAATATTTCAGTGTCTCCACTATTGGGTAGATTCTTCAACAAGTCAGGGCCTCTGAGGTTTCCCTTTATTTATGGAGGAGTCATTATTTTTCCTCCAAAATTTAGAAGTGTATGCATTATGTTGCAAAGAATCCTCGCCTGGGGTAGGGGAGGGGAGAGGTTTAGTTTAGAATCTACCAATGAAAGGCACTTGTATGATATTCAAGAAATATCACTTGTATGATATTTGAGGAATAGAAGAGATGTGGAAGTCATTTACTAGCAGTGGCAGGTAGACTTGTGGACAGAAGACAGATAGGAAGTTTGCAGCAGCTCCCAGACAAGCTTCTGAAATTGCCTACTTCCATACCATAGATAGCTGATATCTTTGGAAGCTTACTGTGATTTCTACGTCCTTCATCTTCTAGAAACTCACAGCAGTCCTCCCTGATTTTCACTCCCTCTAGGTCTTCCAGCAGTTTTAAAAGCATCTAAATACATATATAAAATCTCTTCTGACCAAATATCTACAGTAGTTTCTGATTTCCTGTCTGTACCCTAACTAATAAAGACTGATGTCAGTATTGGTTTCAGGAAAGAGATCCTAAAGGAAACTGTAATTAGTTGTATTGCCTGGTTACATAGGTAATCAGTGACGACTTCAACGCTAGTAGGTAACAGAATACTAGTAATCCATGGCATTCGGTGAAAAACAATCACTTAAAAATTCTTACCTGTAGTTGACACAGAAGTACTTGAAGGTGGAAAAGAGGATGACACTAACTGTAAGCGTGGGCTACTTGCTTTGGACTATGCTGGAGATCTCGTAGAAGAAACATGATAAGCTCAGGGGGTTAAAATCTTGGTTCAAAGTACCTTTAGAGAACTAGAGAACTTCTGGTTTCCTTCAGCGTCCCATGGGGAAGTCTGTTATCTCTTGTACTCTGAGGGGTTGACATGTCCAAAACAAACAGATTTAAAATGAGATGCTGAGGATTACATAATTAGAGCATAAACAGTGTTCACATCCTTGTCAAGTCTCTTATGTAAAAATTAGGGCATACATTGAAGAAGAGAACAATCTGAAAGTTGAGATGATGGCATTTGTGTGGATTCCAACGAAACTTAGAGGCTTGAACTTCCAAAGTCCTCCTTTCTGGCAGAAGTAGCTTATCCTTCCCATCTGAGATTAGCTCCCGTGTTGCAGACCCTGTAATGTTCTCTCTTGGAGCATCTTTGGATGCTCTCAAACACATCCTGAACATCTCTCATAGCTTCTTGACCTACAACTAGGGCAAAAGGTGGCACATTTTTTCCTAAAGGAACACACTGTAAATATTTTATGCTTCCAATCCATATAGTCTCTGTTATAACTACTCAACACTGCTGTATTGCAAAAGCTGGTATAAGCAATATGTGCACAAATGGGTGTGGCTGTATTCCGAGAAAATTTTATTTATAAAAATGGGTTTGCTCATGAGCCATAGTCTGGTAACCGGCAAAAGGGTCTGGCTGTACACCGCTTGTAGAGAGAAGCCAAAATCATAAAGAGGTGTGATAAAAAGAGAGCGAGACTTTATTATTTGTGTCACTTTATTATTTGATCAGGTGAAAAAAATTCCACTCTTCAATTTGTGGAGGGAATACGGGGGTTTTAAAGAGAGGGTTAGAAATGCAGAAGAGGTTGGGAGGGGCTGTGCCTAGGAGGAGGTGCTAGGCTGTGTGATCTGCTCCAATGGCTCATCTTGAATTATTGTTCCATCTGGTGAAGGGGCTGGCACCGTTGTGGGTCCTACCAGGTTATAAATTAATTGCAGTCACTCTTGTAGTCAGTCTCAAGCTGGGAGTGGGTTCTGGACTTGAAGTAATCTTTTGTTGGAGAGAGAATTCTGTAGGTGTCTGGTCCCTATCAGGATCTGACCTCTGAAGCTTTTAAGGAAATATGTGACCAGGGAAGTGAGTATGAGATGTGCTTAACAGGCATCTGGGTAAATAAATGTGCATAGGGCATGGAAACATACAGTGGGAAAGGGAAGGGAGTGAAGGAAAGAAAACATTCCAAGGTTGTCAAGTTTATCTCGGAGCTGTATCTTGAAACCTAAGGAGGAAGGGGGAGTGGGGAGGAAGAAGGGGAAAGAAATAAAAGTTTTAGAACATGGTTTAAGGCTAAGTTGCTAAGCTGCTTGATAACAAACTCCTTCTCTAAGGGGATGTATTAACCTAAGAAAGAGATACCTTGTATACCAAAAGGATTACAATATTTTGCCAATTTACATAAGCAGAAATCTGGGAATGAATTATAAGAGCACTAAACCAGATAGGAATTTATTGATAAGGGTAAACATTCCAGAGAATGTGCTTCCAGTGTTTAGTTTGAGCAGCTGGAAGTGGCAACTACTCCTGATGAACTGTCACCTCTCTTTCATCTCATCCCTATCACAGTTGATGGGGGAAGAAAATATTTGGGATTAGTTTACACATTGTTCTGTACAATTATTATTCTGTACAAATGTTATACAAATATTATGCTGTGAAGATTCTTCTGTAGAATAAGCTGCCATCAGCCAGAATTGAGCGGCTATGGCATTATAGCTTTACTCAGAATGACCCCCTGAATGACACGGACAAAAGGGGCCAGTATAAACAGTACATTTAGCTGTTGATTTGCCCAGAAAGAGGGGTGGTGGGGTGGCCAGGTATATATAGACCAACTTAGATTCATGGGCAAGGGCTAATGCTTTGGCCATATTGTCAGGGATTTGGAAGGAATAAGGTTAGAGAACCAGTAACAGTGAGGTGTAAGGATAAAATTCTCAGAATGTACACACTGTGTGAGGATGTTTGACTCTCATCTGAACTGACACATTATTCACTGTGAGACAGCTTCAGAAATTAGGTGATAAAAAAGTCCTCTTCTGTAAGTCACTAGTTAGCCTCTTTTCAGATACTCCATATATCAATTTGTAGACGCAAGACAATCGCAGTAGAAATGCCTGAAGTGTGGTTTTTTTGTGAAAATTGACAACGTGATTACAAAATGGAAATGCAAAGGGCTAGAAGAGCCAAGATGATCTTTAAAGAGAGTAGCAATGTTAAAGGGCTTATTCCACTGAATATCAAGTCTTTTCATAAAGCTTCCGGAATGAAGTCAATGTAGTGTTGGTACAAGAACAGCTAGAGAAAGCGATTCAATAGATTAGAGTTCGGAAACAGACCTTATATATATGAACACTTGAATTTTTGACAAATACGGCACTGTGAATAATACATATTTTTTTCAGTAAATGGTGTTGAGTTGATTAGATAGCAATGAAGGGATTAATCTTGATCCTTACCTCACACTGTTCATAAAAATCAATTTCTGATAGATTGTTGATATAGGCAAAAATAAGACAAACTTTTTAGAAGATGATATAGAATGTCTTTGTGACTGGGGCATGCAGTGATTTCTTAAATAGGATCAAAAGAGCACCAAATTAATATAAAAGATTGACAATTTCACTACATTAAAATTAAGAATCATATAATTTTTAATAGCATAAAAATCAAATACCTAAGAAGAAGTCTAACAAAAGACATACACCAAAAGATGTCATTGAGACAAAGAAAATTCAAGCTACAATTGGGGAGAATGTATATGCAATACATACAACTGACAAATTATATATGCAGAATATATAAAGAATGCCCCTGGTCCCAGGGACTACAAAGGTAAATAAATAAATAAACTCAAATATTGGTGTTAAGCACAGGGAGGAAATCACTGACAAGAATTTAAACTGAAAGCCAGCCCTTATAAATTCTAAGATGGCCAAATTCTTGCTATCTTAGAAACCTTGGAATGAGAATTTCAATTACAGTGATCTTGGATTCGAAGTGTCCTCAGAGGGCTCGCTGAAGCAAATTAAATTTCCCCGTGGAGAAACTCATCCTGGGTCTCAAAGGATTCCAACAAATACAAATCAATCATTTGTGAGCCTCATTTAGAAAACGGTTCTCCGCTTGAGTGTTCTAGTATCAGTCTCACATTGCAGAACATGCTGCTCTTTCATTTCTGTCAGCCATTGCACAGGCAATTCTCTTCACATTTTAATTCTATTCCTGGACCCTGTGAACTCCCTTTTCTCCCTCCAATTTTATCTTGAGCCCTGAAGCTTTATTGACTTCCTTCGACAGTCAATATCCTCTCTGTGCTCCTGTCCTATTTTAGCACATAAATTGCATTTATAACCCAAATTTCCCTGGGTCCCACCAGTCTGTGGTTATGAGTGAAAACACATCAATATTAATAGCTCAGATGTCACAGATTAATTGTTCCTTTTCCCCTCAGTCCCACGCAAAATCTCCCTTGGATAATTCCGGAGACGTATGGGTGTGCCCCGATTTGTGCTAGTGAACGATGCTGTGTTCTGCTGTTGCTAAGAGAACCACATCACCAGCTTTCTGTAAGAGCATTATTCCTGGCCCAGACTCCTAATCCCAGGAATCTAAAGTGAAAAAGTGCAAAGATATGCAAACACCACAGCAAGCATAATCATTTTTTGTTTGCTGCTTTTAATAGAAGTAAATGGCAGAATATGCAGCTAGAATTGTAAAGCGTAGTTACTCTGCAGAGCAACATCAGGAGATAGGCACTGCTTTTCTTTGCTCTCTTAATAAGCATATTATTTGTATTTTTAAATGATATACATCTATATCTTTGATAAAAATACGCCAAAAACGTTTTAAATGGCACAGCATGCCTTTCATTCTTCACTGCATTGCAGCCAGACTGTCTTCTGTGAAGAAATGAGGAGACTGCCTCTTCCTCACCGTGTGTTTCATTTTGTCACCGCCTGGCCCTGAAGCCAATTGCTTCTACCTCTGTCATCCACAGAGGTCTTTATGAAAACTTCTCCTTCAGCCTCTGCTTGCAACTCTATAACACAGGAACACGGTTCCACATAATGCAATAAGGATGGCCACACATTTCTTGAAAGACATATGCACTATTTTACACACTGTAGAAGGTAGTATAGATAAGTGCTTAGAATGTGAGCTCTGACTTCTGCTGTTGGACAAGATGGAATAAAGGATCGAGATTTACCCTCCTGCCTGAAACAACAGCAACAACTAACACAACCAAAATACATTTTAAAATAGCTTTTAAGATACTAGATATCAGGCAATGAAGAGTAGCATTGCTTAAGAAATGAGAAACAAATGAGCCCTCAGATTGCCAGTTTTACTGCCCTGAGAGTTTCTAGGCTGTAATGCAGGGACAGAGAACTAAGGTAGAGCATGATGGAGTTCCTGAAATGAGGAGACAGAGCTGAGAGTATGGAAAGGCCAAGGCAGCTACGGTTCATCGGACAGAGCCCCACAGAGGAGAGAGCTGCACAGAGAGAGAATCCCAGAGATCTGTAGAGGGTCTCCTTGAGGATCAATCAGCAGATGCATTTAAGGAAACTACCTAAGGCTGGGGGAAAAAAACATCCAAGATAATTAGAGGGAACAGGGCCCAACACTCCTATGGGGCCAATGTACTCACCAGCTAGACAGAAAAAAAAATCATCATTCTGGCTCTACCTCTTAGCCTTTTCAGCCTGATATGGAAAATGCCATAGGCTGAATAGCTTATAAACAACGTAATTTTAATCTCTCACAGTTCTGGAAGGCCAGTATGTCCAAGACCAAGGTGCTGGCAGATTTGGTGTCTGGTGAGGGACCGCTTTATAATTTACGAATGGCCATCTTTTTGCTGTGTTCTCACATGGTAAAAGGGAAAAGACAGCTCTCAGGGTCCTTTCATAGGGACACTAATCCCATGAATGAGGACTATGCCCTCATAATGTAATCATCCCCAAAGGCCCTGTCTCCTAATTCTGTCTCATTGGTGATCAGGTTTCAATGTATGAATTTTTAGACGACACAAACATTCAGACCATAGCAACCTAGCAAGTGCTTACAAACTGTGTGCCCTTGGGCGAGTTAATTTACATTCTCTGTGCTTCAGAGAAGGAAATACAAATTCCAGCAGCAATAAATGAAACAGAGACTAGAAAGACAATAGAAGAGATCAACCAAACCAAGAACTTTAAAAAAGTGACAAATCTTTAGCTAGATGAACCCAGAAAAAAAGAGAGGATTCAATAAATAAAATTATAAATAAAGAGAAGACATTACAACTGATATTAAAGAAATATAAAGGATCATAAGAATCTACTATGAACAGTTATATGCCAACGAATTGAATAACCTAGTAGTAATAGATACATTCCTAGAAACATACAACCAACCAAGACTGAATCATGATGAAATAGAAAATCTTAACAGACCAGCAGCAAGTAAGTATATAATAAAGGCCGGGTGTGGTGGCTCACATCTGTAATCCCAGCATTCTGGGAGGCCAAGGGGGGTGGATCATCTGAGGTCAGGAGTCCGAGACCAGCCTGGACAACATTTGAAACCCTGTCTCTACTAAAAATACAAAAATTTACCAGGCATGGTGGCAGGGTCCTGTAATCCCAGCTACTTGGGAGGCTGAAGCATGAGAATCGGTTGAACCAGGGAGACAGAGTTTGCAGTGGGCAGTGACTGCACCATTGCACTAGAGCCTGGGAGACAAGCGTGAACTTCTTTCTCAAAAAAAAAAAAAAAAAGAGTATATTAAAAGTAACTTCCTAACAAAGAAAAACCCGGGATAGATGTCTTCACAGGTGAATTTTACCAAACATTTAAAGAACCTAATGCCAATCCTTCTCAAACTCTTCCAAAAAAGAATGAAGAGGAAGGAACACTTCCAAACTCATTTTATGAAGCCAGCATTACCCTCTTACCAAAGCCAGATGATGACACATCGAGAAAATTACAACCAATAACTCCGATGAAAATAGATGCAAAAATCCTTAACAAAATACTAGCAAACCAAATTCAACAGCACATTAAAAAGATCATACACCATAATTAACCAGGATTTATCCCTAGGGTACAAGGATGGTTCAACACACACAAATCAATAAATGTGATACACCACATTAACAGAATGAAGAATAAAAATCATGTGATAATTTCAATAGATGCAGAAAAATAACCGGACAAAATTCAACACCCTTTCATGATAAAACTCCTCAACAAATTAGGCATAGAAAGACTGTACCTTAACATAAAAAAAGCCATATATGACAAGGCTACAATTAACATCATACTCAACAATGAAAAGCTGAAAAGTTTCCCTCTAAGATCAGGAACAAGATAAGGGTACTTTGCTTCTTTTCAACATTGGAGAAGTCCTAGCCATTCAGTATTATGTTGGCTGTGCGTTTCTCATAGATGGCTTTTATTACATTAAGGTATGTCCCTTGTATGCTGATTTTGTTGAGGGTTTTAATCATAAAGGATGCTGGATTTTGTCAGATGCTTTTTCTGCATCTATTGAGATGATCATGTAATTTTTGTTTTGAATTCTGTTTATGTGCTGTATCACATTTATTGACTTGCGTATGTTAAATCATCCCTGCATCCCTGGTATGAAACTCACTTGATTGTGGTGAATTATCTTTTTGATATGTTGTTGGATTTGGTTAGCTAGTACTTTGTTAAGGATTTTAGAATCTATGTTCATCAAGGAGATCAGTCTGTAATTTCCTTTTTCTGTTGTATCCTCTCCTGGTTTTGGTATTAGGGTGACGCTGTCTTCATAAAAGGAATTGGGGGGTTCCTTCTTTCTCTATCTTGTGGAATAGTGTTAAAAGGATTGGTACCAATTCTTCTTTCAAAGCCTGGTAGAATTCTGCTGTGAATCCATCCAGTTCTGGACTTTTTTTGTTGGTAATTTTTAAATTATCATTTCAGTCTTGCTGCCTGTTATTGGTCTGTTCAGGGCATCTAATTCTTCCTGATTTAAGCTAGGAGGGTTGTTTTTTCCTGAGAATGTATGCATCTCTTCTAGGTTTTTGAGTTTACGTGTGTAAAGGTGTTCACAGTAGCCTTGAATGTTCCTTTGTATTTCAGCGGTGTCAGTTGTAATATCTCCTGTTTTGTTTCTTAGTGAGGTTATTTGGATTTTCTCTTTTCTTGGTTAATCTTGCGAATAGTCTATCAATTTTATTTATCTTTTCAAAGAACCAGCTTTTTGTTTCATTTACCTTTTGTATTTTTTTGTTTCAATTTCATATAGTTCTGCTCTGATCTTGGCTATTTCCTTTATTCTGCTGGGTTTGGGTTTGCTTCGTTCTTGTTTCTCTAGTTTCTTGATGTGTGACCTTAGATAGTCTGTTTGTGCTCTTTCAGACTTTTTGATGTAGGCGTTTAGGGCTATGACCTTTCCTCTTAGCACTGCCTTAGCTATATCCCAGAAGTTTTGATAGGTCGTGTCATTATTGTCGTTCACTTTGAAGAATTTTAAAATTTCCATCCTAATTTTGTTTTTGACCCAATGCTCCTTCCAGAGCAGGTTATTTAATTTCCATGTATTTGCATGGTTTTGAAGGTTCCTTTTTGAGTTGACTTCCAGTTGTATTCCACTGTGGTCTGAGAAAGTGCTTGATACAATTTTAGTTCTCTTAAATTTATTAAGGAACATTTTATGGTTTATCATATGGTATATCTTGGAGAAAGTTCCATGTGCTGTTGAATAGAATGTGTATTCTGCGGTCGTTGGATGAAATGTTCTGTATGTATCTGTTATGTCCATTTGTTCCAAGGTACGGTTTAAATCCATTGTTTCTTTGTTGACTTTCTGTCTTGATGACTTGTCTAATGCTGTCAGTGGAGTATTGAATCCCCCACTATTACTGTGTTGCCATCTACCTCATTTCTTAGGTCTATTGGTAACTGTTTTACAAATTTGGGAGCTCCAGTGTCAGGTGTATATATGTTTAGGATTGTGATATTTTCCTGTTGGACAAGGCCTTTTACCATTAGATAACCTCCTTCTTTGTCTCTTTTAACCACTGTTGCTTTAAAGTTTGTTTTGTCTGATGTAAGAATAGCTACCTCTGCTCACTTTTGGTGTCCATTTGCATGAAATGCCTTTTTCCACCCCTTTACTTTAAGTTTATGTGAGTCCTTATGTGTTAGGTGAGTCTCCTGAAGGCAGCAGATGGTTGGTGAGTTCTTATCCATTCTCTGGTTCTGTAGCTTTTCAGTGAAGCATCTAGGCCATTTACATTCAATGTTAGTATTGAGACGTGAGGTATCGTTGCGTTCATCATGGTCTTTGTTGCCTGTGTACTTTTTTTGTTTGTTTGTTTTTGCTTTTTAACTTGTATATTTGTTGTATAGGTCCTGTGTGATTTATGCTTTAAAGAAGTTCTGTTTTGATGTATTTCCAGGATTTGTTTCAAGATTTAGAGCTCCTTTTAGCAGTTTTTGTAGGGGTGCCTTGGTAATGGCAAATTATCTCAGCATTTGTTTGTCTGAAAATGACTGTGTCTTTCCTTTATATATGATGCTTAGTTTCACTGCATACAAAATTCTTGGCTAATAATTGTTTTGCTTGAGGAGGCTGAAGATAGGGCCCCAACCCCTTCTAGCTTGTAGGGTTTCTGCTGATAAGTCTGCATTAATCTGATAGGTTTTCCTTTATAGGTTACCTGGTGCTTCTGTCTCACAGCTCTTAAGATCCTTTCCTTCGTCTTAACTTTGGATAACCTGGTGACAAGGTGCCTAGGCGAAGATCTTTTTGTGAAGAATTTCCCAGCTGTTCTTCGTGTTTCTTGTACTTGCATGTCTAGGTCTCTAGCAAGGTGGGGGAAGTTTTCCTCAATTATTCCCCCAAATACATTTTCCAAGCTTTTAGAATTGTCTTCTTCCTCAGGAACACCAACTACCCTTAGATTTGGTCATTTAACATAATCTCAGACTTCTTGGAGGATTTGTCATATTTTCTTATTCTTTTTTCTTTGTCTTTGTTGGATTGGGTTAAGTCAAAGGCCTTGTCTTTGAGTTCTGAATTTCTTTCTTCTATTTGTTTAATTCTATTGCTGAGCCTTTCCAGAGCATTTCGCATTTCTAAAAGTGTGTGACCAAAGTTTCCTGAATTTTTTATTATTTTTCTTCTTTCTGGTTTTTTTTTTTTTTTTTTTTTTTTGATGGAGTCTCCCTTTGTTGCCCAGGCTGGGATGCAATAGTGTAATCTCACCTCACTGCAACCTCCACCTCCCAGGTTCAAGCAATTCTCCTGCCTCAGCCTCCTGAGTAGCTGGGACTACAGGTGTGCACCACCACACCTGGCTAATTTTTGTATTTTTAGTAGAGATGGGATTTCACCATGTTGGCCAGGCTGGTTTTGAGCTCCTGACCTCGGGTGATCCGCCCTCCTCAACCTCCCAAAATGCTGGGATTACAGACATAAGCCACCAATTGCTTTTTCTTTAAGCTGTCTATTTCCTTGAATATTTCTCCCTTCACTTCTTGTATCATTTTCTGTATTTCTTTGGATTGGGCTTCACTTTTCTCTAGTCTCTCCCTGATTAGCTTAATAACTAACCTCTTGAATTCCTTTTCAGGTAAATCAGGGATTTCTTCTTGGTTTGGATCCATTGCTGGTGAACTAATGTGATTGTTGTGGGGTGTTCATGAGCCTTGTTTTGTCATATTACCAGGGTTTGTTTTCTGGTTTCTTCTCATTTGGGTAGGCTCTGTCAGAGGGAAGGTCTAGGGTTGAAGGCTGTTGTTCAGATTTTTTGTCCCATAGGTATTCTCTTGATATAGTACTCTCCCCCTTTTCCTGTGGATGTGGCTTCCTGTGAGCCAAACTGCAGTGATTGTTGTCTCTCTTCTGGGTCTAGCCACCCAGTGAGTCTACTCAGCTCCAGCCTGGTACTGTGTGTTGTCTGCACAGAGTCCTGTGATGTGAACTGTCTATGGGCCTCTCAGCCATGGATACCAGTGCCTCTTCCAATGGAGGTGGTGGAGTGTGCAATGGACTCCATGAGGGTCCTTAGTGTTGGTGGTTTAATGCTCTATTTTGTGCTGGTTGGCCTCCTGCCAGAAGGTGGCACTTTCCAGAAAGCATCAGCTGTAGTAGTGTGAAAAGGGACTGGTGGTGGGCAGTGTTGGGAAAAGCTGAGGCAGGACTTGCATGTCTGACATAATGTAAAAGAGTCTTGGAACATGTCCTGGGTCCAGGTCTAAAACCGCTCGTGGCCTTTGAAACATCAGGCTCTGTGCTAAAGTGTGTAAGGCTGCCCTGCCATACCATAATCTAAGCCCAGGGCATAAAACCCCTTGTGGCTTGGATGGAATCCAGAGCTCAGGGCATAAAAGCCCTCGTGGCCTCTGGAATGTGTCTAGGCTTGCTGGCTTCTTGCTTTTAGCACTCCCAGGCTCATGGATCAGTCGTATCTTAAACTAGAAGAACATGTTCCCCATTATCTCAAGTAGCAGAACATGTTCCATATGCTTCAGTGGGAATGCTAAACTGTCACAGCTATAGATCATATGCTTGATGTGGCGGTACCTTTCAACCCCTACATCTTCACTACCTGCTTCTTTGTTTGATCACCAATAAATAGTGTACTTCCAGAGCTCGGGGCCTTTGCAGCTGCCATACTAGTGTTGGCCCCCTGGACCCATTTTATGCACTCTTAACTTGTCTTGTCTCATTCCTTTGACTCCACCAGACTTTGTAGCCCCCACAGCCTGGTGTTGGGTCTGGCTGCCCCAACAGGTGGGGTGCTGAACTCCCAAGTTTGTATGCCTTTGTCTTCCCCTACTAGGGTGGTTAGGGAGGAACCATCAGGTACGGGTGGGTCTAGGTGTGTCTGAGCTCAGACTCTGCTTGTGTGGGTCTTGCTATGGCTGCTGTGGGAGATGGGGGTGGGATTCCCATGTCACTGGAATTGTGTACCTAGGAGGATTATGGCTGTCTCTGCTGAGTCCTGCAGGTTGTCAGGGAAGCAGGGGAAAGCCAGCAGTCACAGGCCTCACCCAGGTCCCATGCAAACTGAAGGGCTGGTCTCACTCCCATTCCAAACAGCCCTGAGTCTGTTTGCAGGTGGAGGGCAAGATGGGCTTGAAAACTTGCCCAAGGGTTTCTGCCTCCCAGCTTCAGCTGCTTTAGTAGGGGTGTGTGTTCCAGAGAAGAGGGTCTCGCTTTCCCTCGTTTGCCGTTGGGGCACTCCCAGTATTTGGGATGTCTCCTGGGTACTACAGGAGCAGTCTGCTTCCTTCAGAGGGTCTGTGGGTCCTCTTAGAATTGCTGGTTTGTTCATGCAGCAGATTTAAAGCTGTGGCACAGAAGGGCTCTCCAGCTCCTATTCCCTGAGTCATCCTCCTCTTCCCTTCGTCAGTTTGCTGGGCACTCGCAGCACTGGTTTGTTTTAATGTTTTGACTCTTGTAATAACACTTACCTTAAAACATCAGTGCATTGTATAACTGTCTAACAATCCTTCCTTTCTGTATATTCTCAATCTAAAACCATCTTTATTTCATTTTTTTTTCATTTTTTACTTCTAAAACATTTTTGTTAAAAATGAAGACACAAACACAAACATTAGCCTAGACCTACACAGGGTCAGGATTGTTGGAGGCTGCAAGAATGAGGGTCGTGATCAACTCAGTGTACCACTGGAGGCTATATGACTAAGCAGCAAACTGTTGCTCATAAATGCAGAATGTTGGCAAACTGACAAACTGCATGCCACCCAGAAGGACTGCTGAGGGCAGTCACTATCCAGGCGCAAATGTTTCTTATGATTAGGCATAACTGAAGCCTGTCAGTAACAATATGAACCTGTGATCAATTAAGCAGCTGACCAATCATTACCTCCTCCCTGCTCTTGTTACCCAATAAATATGAAGGGCTGTAGAAGCTCGTGGGCTGACTTTGCTCTACTAGAAGCAGGGGGTTCTCTTCTTCCTCTGGCTCTTTTCCTTAAAACTCTTTTTGTTTTTTTTTTTTTTTGTTACCTTTTCTACGTTTGTCCCTTCATTCATTCTCATAATGATGGTCTCGAGCAGTAACAGTAGTAACTGCTGTAATGACTATCTCAAGTAGTGAAAGTAGTAACTGCTGTAATGACGATTTCAAGTAGTAGCGGTGGCAGTCAGCCACAAAGGGTGCCTGAACGGGGACTTGAAGGGAGTATCAGGGACAAAAAGAGACCTAGAGACCTGAAGGGGCCTGAAGAGGCCCACAGGGACAAATAGAGATAAGTAGAAATAAGAAAATTAAGTAGAGATAAGTAGAGAAAAGTAAGTAGAGATGAGATAGGTAGCAGAAGACGGGGACTTGCGGGAACTTGCAGGAACTAACACTGTTAGTGTTAACATAATTACAGACAGATAGGGATAGATAAAAACTAGCAAAGACTAGCAATATAAGGTCAGTGCCCTAAAGAGGTACAAAAGTAGAAGCTAGCAGAAACTTTCAGGGACAAACGGGGCCAGATAGGGCCCTACAGGGACTTGAACAAGGAAGGTCTGCTGGAACAGAAAAAAAAAACCAACCAGACGAACAAGAAACCCTGTTACAAGTCTGCTGGAAGCAATATAAGGCCAATGCTCTAAAAAATACTGGTCAGTGCCCTAGAGGTACAAAGAATGGGGAGTTTTTGAATCAGGGTAACATGGGGAAGAATTTGGTTATGTGTTTTCTCTTTTTAGTTGGGAGGTTGGTACATACCATATTTTTGTTATTTCAGGGTTTGAGAAAACTTTTTTGCCCCACCTACAGCACCTATCAAAAGTGAACAGGAGAGGGAGAATGAAAATTGGCTTTTACCGTCTCCTTCTGTGGCTACAGAAAGGCTAACTTTAGATTTCGTGGCTTGTAAACGTGCACTGGCACCTGTGAGATGTGCAGAGGACCCAGGAGGTTTTCCTAGAGCTCGTCAGGATGTGGGAACTAAGCTTCATTGCTCTGCAGTGTTGGCTTGGGCAATGGCTAATTTGGTATCTGACAGATCTAAAGGAAGCCGAGAGTCAAGCCCTAAAGAAGGAAAGTGTTATAAGTGTAGAAAAATTGGATGTTTTGGAAAAGAACGCTGCCAGACCTCTGGGCAGAAGGGATTTTATAATGCAGTTCCCCCTTAAGAGAAAAAAATGCCAGGACTTTGCCCTTATTGTAGTAAAGGAAATCACTGGGCTAATCAATGCCGCTCAAAATTCCATCAGAACGGCACCCCCGGCAGTGTTGGGAAACAAGAAGGGGGCCCGAACCTGGTCACCTCAAACTATGAGGGCATTCCCCATCCAGGCCACAACTCTGTCTCGGGGTTGAGTTTCCAGAGGTGCACATTGATTCCTTTGCCCCAGGAACACCTGGAAATGCAGGATTAGCTCTCCTAGAGAGCAAATTACGTTAATTGAAAGGAACAAACTCACTAAGATTCCCATTGGTATTTGGGGACCTTTTGCCAACAGGATACATGGGATTAATTTTGGGTAAAAGTCAACTTACAGGGCATTACTGTAGACCCAGGAGTTGATTTTGATTGTGAAGGAGAAATTCGGGTAGTGGTAAAATGTCTTTGGGTTTTTGAACCAGGAGAATATGTTGCTCAACTGTTGCTTATTTCCTGTAAATTGCACCCTTCTCTATGAAAGGAGAAATGAGGGAATCAGGGATTTTGGAAGTACAACTACATGGGAAATTTATCTATCACAACCCATAGCATCTGATAAACCCAGTGTAGATAGAAGAAAAGTTTTGTGGGCATGTGGAAACGGGAGCAAGAGACTGGTCTTTCGTGGTAATAGATCTTTGAGGATTGTTTACAAGGATAAACCTCGATTTGCTTTCTCTGTGCCTTCTGTTAATCAGAAAGAGCCTGTTTCTTGTTATCAGTGGAAAGTTTTACCCTGCAGCAGTTAACCAAAGAGGCAGAGGCTGAGTTGCAGCTTGTAGAGCAGATGCTTCGGCAGTGGCATGCCTTGCAGCTACAGCCACAAAAACTTTGGCTCTGTTTTGGTAATTTACTAATGTGGGGACGAGGGTATGTTTCTGCTTCTGCAGAAGATGAACAAGCCATGTGGGTGCCCTCAAGATGTGTGCGACCATGGGATGGGAGACTGGAGGGACCCATGGATTCCAGCTATAGGCCTGGCTCCCCCAATATAAGCCATGAGCCAGTTGAATCTGAATGCGAAGATGTAATGAGGACCGACCGGAGTCACACTGACATCAACCCCCATAATATGGTGACAGATCAAGAAAACCACACAAGAGGCTGAGAAACTGTTGGAGCGCCAGGGTTTCACCTTTTGCTGGAACTCAGAGGTACAACTGATGCTTAATGGACCAATGCTTTCTGACTGAGCTCTCTACGCTGAATACAAGAGACTAATAGCTAGGCAGGAATGTCATCGCCCCTATTAAGCATGAAGAAGTTGCAGAAGATGGACCTTCATCCTTCTGCAACCCTTAGGATTAAGGGTCCTCTTGTAAAAGGGAAGAGGGAAATATGTAAGGAGCATTCAAACCAGAGCAACTCCATTTTAAATAAGGGCTAAGAAAAATGAAGCTGGATCACCAACCGGCAATTGAGGGCTGCACAGCCTACAATAGCCTTGCTCAATTAATTTAAAAACAAAAAGGAGATATAGGAGGCCGAAGGAATGAGGGTCGTGATCAACTCAGTATACCACTGGAGGCTATATGACTAAGCAGCAAACTGTTGCTCATAAATGCAGAATGTTGTCAAACTGACAAACTGCATGCCACCCAGAAGGACTGCTGAGGGCAGTCACTATCCAGACGCAAATGTTTCTTATGATTAGGCATAATTGAAGCCTGTCAGGAACAATATGAACCTGTGATCAATTAAGCAGCTGACCAATCATTACCTCCTTCTCCCTGCCCTTGCTACCTAATATAAATATAAAGGGCTGTAGAAGCTCGTGGGCTGCCTTTGTTCACTAGAGGTAGGGCGCTCTCTTCCCCTGACCCTTTCCTTAAAACAGTTTCTTTTGTTTTTTGTTAGCATTTCTGTGTTCATCCCTTCCTTCAGTCTCCTAATGAAGGTCTCAAGCGGTAACAGTAGTAACTGCTGTAATGATGGTCTCAAGCAGTAACAGCAGTAACTGCTATAATGACAGTCTCAAGTAGTAGTAGTGGCAGTCAGCCACACAGGATCATCAATGTCACTGTCTTCCACTTGCACATCTTGTCCCTCTGTAAGATCTTCAGAGGCAGTAACATACATGGAGCTGCCATCTGTGATAATATTGTTTTCTTCTGGAATGCCTCCTGAAGGACCTGCCTGAAACTTTTAGTTAACTTGTATAAATAGGAGTACATTCTACAATAGCAGTAAAAAGTATACTATAGTAAATGCATAAACCAGTTAACAGTCATTATCAAGTATTTACATAATCATATGTACTCTAGACTTTTATTATAGGACAGGCAGCACAGTAGGTTTATCAGCATCATGAACACATGAGAAACGTGTTGTGCTATGACAGTTATAACATCACTAGGTGGTAGGAATTTTTCCGCTCCATTTCAATTGTATGTCCACTATCAAATATGTAGTCTGTCATTGACTGAAACATTGTTATGTGGCATATGGCTGTATATTACGAAGTTTTATAGTAGTCAAAACTGCATGGTACTGGCATAAAAAGACACATAGACAAATGGAATAATAGAGAACCCATAAATAAACACATACATAAATAGTGACTTGCCCTTTTTTGTTTTTGAGATGGAGTCAATCTGTCACCCAGGCTGGAGTACAGTGGTGCAATCTCGGCTCACTGCAACCTCTGCCTCCCAGGCTCAAGCAATTCTCTCACCCTAGCCTCCCGAGTAGCTGGGACTACAGGCATGCACCTCCAAGCCTGGCTAATTTTTTTATATTTTTGGTAGAGACAGGGTTTCACCATGTTGACCAGGCTGGTCTCAAACTCCTGACTTAAGTGATCCGCCCACCTCAGCCTCCCAAAGTGCTGGGATTACCGGTGTGAGCTACTGCACCTTGCCATCAACTTAACTTTGATAAGGGTGCTAAGAAAACAATAGGGAAAGGACAGCCTCCTTAATGGTGCTGGAAAGACTGGATATCCACATGCAAAAGAATGAAACTTGGCCCTTATCATCCATTACACAAAAAGTAACACAAAATAGGATAAAGACTTGTAAGACCTAATATCAATAAATCTCCTAGAAGAAAGCACAGGGAAAAGCTGTTTGACATTGATCTTGGAAATGATTTTTGGATATGACACCAAAAACACAGGCAACAAAATGAAAAAAAAAAAAAAGTGGGACATCAAACTAAAAAGTTTCTCATCAAAGGAAGCAATTAACAAAATGAAATGGCAACCTACAGAATGGGAGAAAAGATTTGCAAACTGTATGTCTGATAAAGGCTTAATATCCAAAATATATAAGGAACTGTCTTAGGCCCTCTGGGCTGCTATAAGGTGTCTAAGATGCCACCAGATTTGGTGTCTAGTAAGGGCTTGTGTCCTTATACATGGCTGTCTTCTCACTGTAACCTCACATGGCAAGGGATCTCTCTGGGGTCTCTTGTAAGGGCACTAATACCACTTATAACTGCTTCATCTTCATAACCTCAACACTCCCCAAAGGCCCACCTCCTAGTAACATCACTTTGGCAGCTTGAATTTCAACATACGAATTTGGGGGAGACATAAACATTCAGTTCATTGCAGAACTCACACAATTCAACAGCAAAATGAACTATAAAAGCAGCCAAATAGCCCAGTTGAAAAATGGGCAAATGATGTGAACATTTTCCCAGAGAAGACATGCACATGGTACAAATGGCCAACTGGTATATGAAGAGGGGCTCAGCATCAACAATTAGGGAAATGCAAATCAAAGAAATAGTGAGACATTACTTCACACCTATTTAGATGGCTATGATAGAATAGGTGAAAGATGACAAGTGTTGGGGAGGGTGTGGAGAAAAAAACAGTTGTATACTGTTGGTGGAAATGTAAATCAGTACAACCATTATGGAAAACAATATGGGGGTTCCTAAATTAAAAACATAACACAATATGAGCCAGCAATCCCAATACTGGGTATGATATCCACAGGAAATGAAATCAGTTTGCTGAAAAGATATTCTGTGCTTCTGTGTTTATTGCAGCATATTCACAGTAGCCAAGATATGGAAACAACCTAAGTGTCTGACAATGACTATTTTTATTAGCACTCATTTTCTTGATTTTCATAGAAAATGATTTCTTTGCAGACTCGAGTTTTATCAGTGTATGCAATTCAATTAAATTACATAAGTATGAGGCATACAATGGAAATGAAGTTTGGGAACAAGCATAGTTGACTCTTGGGGAGTATTCCACTTAGCTGGTGGAAGCAGATATGTAGGAGTAAAACAAAGTGAAGGCTACTAGCTACGAGTCTTCAGTATTTTATGAGAATCAGTTGGCATATTTCAGAAAGGGAATCAAGAATATTAAGTTGATGGTTAGAAAACTTCTGTATGCACATATGTATTTTCTGGGGACAGAGTCCATAGATGTCATTTAATTTTTGGAGGGATCTATGATCACTAAAATGTTAAGTACTCTTAATTTAAAAATTATTCAGTTTATAAATTTAAGAAAGGAGAGAAGAATTTCTTATAAGGTGTTACTATAAAGCCTGCAAGGTGACCAACCCACAGGCTGGGAAGTGTGCCTCCAGCCAAGACCAGAGACAGACACTTTGGAGAAGAAGGGGCTGGAGTAGGAGCTTTATGCTGAACAGGTTGGCTAAACATGCACATTCAACAGGTTACATGAGCTATGAATATTCATGAAGCTGATCTTGACATGCATATTGAACATACATGTAACATATGACCATGTTCACTTTGGGATGGAGATTTAACATTTAAATATATTACCATTAGGCCCTATATGTCAAAATGTTTTTTCAGGACATGAAGGCATATAGATGTGCAACTTCTGTAAACTGATCAGAACCAGCTCATGGGTCAGTGGTATTCTTATCAGGAGAAAGTTACTAAAACCAGTCTTTTATCTGACGAAAGCCATAGTTGTGACTTGTGGAATAGGGGTCAGTTAGCATCTGGTGGATCTGTAAATTGTTTTAATATTGCTTATCTGAAGGCC
The DNA here is from genome assembly GCF_002776525.5 of Piliocolobus tephrosceles. Lineage (NCBI taxonomy): Eukaryota > Metazoa > Chordata > Mammalia > Primates > Cercopithecidae > Piliocolobus > Piliocolobus tephrosceles. The sequence continues at coordinate 110,957,856 of NC_045446.1, forward strand.
AGTGTTTGTTTAGCTGCTAGAAAAAAGAAAAATCTTGTGACAGTCAGAACATAGTTTATTCTTTAAGTGTAGGGTACATGACTTAACTCTTGCCTGGCACGAGTTTAGGTCCTATTTATAATTTGGTATTGTATTGCCACAAAGAATCTGTACTGCCAGTTTTATGATCTCTGTTTTAACATCAATGCTGGTCAGTTGTTGTGTCTAAAAAGGGAAGGAGTACAATGAGGCCTGTCTGACCTCATCCCATCATAGCTGGGAACTAAGTTTTTAAGGCTTTTCTGGGATCCCTTTGGCCAAGAGGTGGTCTATTCAGTCTGGGGGGGGGGGCGGCGGTTTAAGATTTTATTTGTAAAGTATTATACTATAAATTAAAATCCAATCCATGGGGCCAGGTTAAGGAATAAACACTTTCTCTTCCTGTAATCTACTTTTGGACACTGGTACACCCACCTTTTTCATGAAGATTCTCTTCTCCCTAAAAAAAATTTGTGCAAACAGATGCTTGTGAGCCAGTGGCCCAATCAGTTCATCAGAAACATTCACTCTAAATAGCTTGGTGCCTAGTGTTCTTAGTACAGTCCAATGTGATGTAATGAAGACAGGTTGATACATTACTGATGCATTCAGTGACAACATTTCATTAAGAAGACTTTTCTGTTTTACACATCTGAAAACCAGTTAGAAAGTGACATGAGTTGGATGTTTCCTCCCCTCCAAATCATGTGGTGAAATGTGACCTCCAATGTTGGAGGTGGACTGAGTGGGAGGTGTTTGGGTGTTGGGGGCGGATCTCTCATGAATGTCTTGGTGCTGTCCTCTCAGTAGATTGAGTTCTCACTCTGTGAGTTCACATGAGACCTGGTTGCTTAAAAGAGCCTGAGTTTAATAAAAGAGAGAGCCTTCTTTCTCTAGCTCCCTCTCTTCATGTGATAGGCCTGCTCCCCCTTTGCCTTCCACCATGATTGTAAGCTTCCCGAGTTCCTCTCACCAGAACCAGATACCAGCACCACACTTCCTGTACAGCCTGCAAAACTGTGAGCCGAACTAAACCTCCTTTCTTTGTGAATTACCCAGTGTCAGGTATTCCTTCATATCAATGCAAACGAACGAATGCAGAAAGAAAGGGTCTGCATTTCCTAACTTCAGAAACTACAGTCTTTGTAGTTTCCTTTTGTAGTACCTTTGTAAAGACAAAGGTCTTTAAACAGTTTAGTGCTTAGTGTTCTCATTAAAGTATAATGTTATATAATGAACATGGGCTGATAAATTATTGATGCATTTAAATGGCAACATTTCATTTAAAAAAATTCAAACTCGAAATCTCAGTTTAGAATTTTCCAAGTGAATGAGGACTTCTAACTCTGTTCAGGTCAAATGTTGCCCTCCCTCTCAGAGAACCTCACTGACCACACTGTCTAAAGTTAACAGCTTCCGTTAATTTTGATTCTCTTACCCTGTTTTCTTTTTCTTCATAGCACTGATCACTATCTGACATTGTATTACATATCTATTATTAGGTTTCTATCTCCTTACTAGCATGTAAGCTTCTTTAGAGCAGACTTTCTTTTGATTATCAGTGTATCTCCTGTGCATATGATGGTGCCTGACACTTATCACCATTACATAACGATTTATTGAGTAAATGATTAAATTGTTTGTTTCCATGTTCATGTTCCAACCAGATACATAGGCAGGTATTGTGGTTTATCTCTGAATTCCTTGGTACTGGCTGGCTGGTACCATAGACCCTTGCAAACAATGAATAAATAAATTACCCTGATCCATCAGTGTGCCTGGATAGAACAGACATGTAGGAATGCTGCACCCCAGGATGTACTATTAATACACTTACATACCACGGAATATTATGCAGCCATAAAGAATGAGTTCATGTCCTTTGCAGGCACATGGATGAAGCTGGAAGCCATCACTCTCAGCAAACTAACACAGAACAGAAAACCAAACACCACATATTCTCATAACTGGGAGTTGAACAATGAGAACACATGGCCACAGGGAGGGAAACATCACATACTGGAGCCTGTCAGCGGGTGGAGGGCAAGGGAAGGGAGAGCATTAGGACAAATAACTAATGCATGCGGTGCTTAAAACCTAGATGGACGGGTTGGTAGGTGCAGGGTGCAGCAAACCACCATGGCACATGTATACCTATGTAACAAACCTGCACATTCTGCACATGTATCCCAGAACTTAAAAAATAATTTAAAAATAAATTTTAAGTGTATTTAACAAGATTGTTCTCTTGAGGTTAACTTATTACTACTTTGAGTTGCCAGGAGTGATTGCAAATTTCTTGGGAATCCCCAAGTCACCAAGAATAAAGACCACTTATCATAGCTAAGGCATATTCAATGATAAAATTCTAGAGATTCAGGATATTTGATGTTTGCTTATAACATTTCACTTTTGAGCTTTTATTCATTTAATGTTTTATCTTCTATGCTCAAGAACATTATGTCCATTCAAATCATTTCACTGGGCAAAGCAATGTTCCTTCCCTAATTTCCCTCATCAGAATAGCCATTTTGTCTCTGTACTCAGCCCATACCACAAGTTTATTACCTCTCCTTGTAATAAGCAACATAGTTATTTATACACGCCCATTTCTCCTATAGCGCATAAGCTCTTTAAGGTTGGGAACCATGTCTTTGCCATTATTTTAACTTCTCTTTCCGTTCCCGGTGGTTAGTATGATGTGTTACACGAAGTAGACACTCAACTTTTTAAAATTTAAAATTGTTTTTATTTAATCTGAGTCCGTTTTTTTAAAAAAACCACCTACAGTATTTTAAATTCATTTGAACTTTGTACAGTATCCTATGTACATCTGAAGTTTGCCAGAAAAGTCTTTTGAAGGCAGATTGAATCACGTTGTTTTCCCTTAAAAATCCCTCATTTCTGTCATGTATTCCTCGTATTATTTATGTAATAAAGTGGCCCAGTTTGCCACTTGGAGGTTGCTGAGCTGGTGTCACAAGTCAGTCCCCTCTGTTTTAATCGCTGTTTAAGGAAAGTCACTCTGAAACGACAGATCTTTTGGTTCCTTATTTCTGCTTTCCTCCGTCCTCTTCTGCCTGTGAAGCCAGCCTCCTCTGCTCAGCTGTTTCGGGAAATCCGAGCTGCTCGATTCACGTGTAGCAAATCAAAGCCAATTAGATCTGCGGTAACTTTGGTTTTCAACAACTTGTACTGTGAAAAGGTTTTTGTCCACGTTTACCCTCATCTTGCCACCATTTAGACCCCTATATACACCGGTTCGCGGAGCCTCCAGCCATTCAGCGCTAGAAAATCGGGGGGACTACGCCTTAAAACCTTGAGCACCTGTTTGGGAACTTCTGCGCCTCCTCCCTTGAGAAAACGCCCCAGACATTCGCGTCAAAGAAGTGTCGTCTATTTTCCTCAACGCAGCGCACCTGTTCTAGGAATGTTTACATAAACGCCGTAAACCTGCCTGGTACCACCATGAATGACGGTCACCAGAGCTAGTTTAAAAAGAAAGCAAAGAAATGCAAAATCTGAAACCCCATTCTCCACCACAGAGGTACTCGTACCGGGCGCCCGCCCTCCCCCTTAGTCAGAGGACGGAGGGGGCGTGGCCGAGCGCGCGGCACCCACGTGACCGCGGAGAGCTGCGCGCAGGCACGTCGCGCGATCTGCCGTCATATCAGCTTATGGCGCCGGTCGCTGATTGGCTGGTCGCTCCAGCCTCCCGGCGCCGGCTCGGCTCCTCCCCGCCCAGCCAGCTTGCTGGCTGCCCGCCGGCCAGGGCAGTCTGCAGAGCAGTGGCGTGCGGAGCGGCGGCGTACCGCTTCCAGGTGGGGACCGTGGGTGGGCGGGCGGGGAAGGAAGCGGAATGCACTTGAGCGGGCCGGGCCGGGAGGCTATGGAATAAAAAAGGCTGGAGAGACTTCAGCGTCGGGGACTCGGGTGGGCGAGGCGGAGGGTGTCCCCGGAGCTCGGATTTTCTCCGCGCTGCGGGAGGTTAGCGAGTGCCCTCTGGATGGCAGGCGTTGGGCGGGTGCGAGGAACGCGGTGGTGGTATGGATCCGAGTCCTGCGCCGAGTGAGAGGAGAGGCTGGCAGGTAGCCTGGCATCCCGAGGACTGGCGGCGAGGGCTGTGCCGAGGGACCTCGGGGCGTGGAGGGCTGCGCCACCTGGGAGTCCGGGCGGAGGGGCCTTCCGCTCGCGGCGGGAGGGATCGCGGGGCGGATGGGGAGGCCTGGACGTGAAAGAACCAACCGTGGACGGGCTTGAAGAAAATGCAGTGTTTGATGTTGGGTGTTGCAGATCTCTTACTCAAGGGAAGTCTGGTCCGGCTGCTGAACACGAATGCTTTACTTTTTCCTTCGTTCTTGGAGGGTTTTTTTCTTTTAAGGGCCAAAGGAATCAGGCTGAAGAATTGGTCGGTATCAGAATTCCTGACTATTGCAGTGCAAGCCTCTGTTACTGCGGCGTAGTTACGATGAAGGGACAACAGTCTGGGTCTGAGGAGACTGAAAGGAAAAGGGAAATAATCTATTCCTTTAGCATCATAGAAGGAAAAATAATGTATACTGCCATCTCCGTGTTACAGCAGAGTAGATTTCGAGGTGGTGTAAGTGAAGAAAACAAGACCTCAGTAGATAGGGTTTCCATACTGGAAAGTTTGTGGCAGCTCGGTACTTTTAGCTGAAACTCTTTGCAAGTTGTCTTTATATCACTATCATTTTTAAAGTTTCTAATGATTGATACCTAATAAAAACTGATCCTTGATCATTTAGAGTGCTTTCCATTCATTATGTGATGTAATTAATTAGCATGTATGGTACTCAGAATTCCTCATCTGCATGTAAAACATCTTGAGAGATAACGTAATGTGGTAGCAAAGAGAACAGGTTGTGGAGTGTACATCCCAGCTGGTTTTTTTTTTGTACTGAACAAGTTATTTAAATACTCTGACCTCAGTTTCCCTAACTATAAAGTGGGGGTCATAGAAGTACCTATCTCATTGAGTTATAAGGATTAGATGAGGTTATACAAAGAATACCTGGTTCTCAATAAATATTAGCTATTATTTTCTATACTTTTTAAGTAGAGCAAAAAGATAATGGTAGACTGAGTTGTTCTAAGCCTAATATTGTTATTATAACTGAGTTTTAAGAAGATGTTTCTTTAATTCTGCAAGGACAACGTATTTAAGTTTCTGTTTGAAGCAGTGGTACTCAATTTAGGGTCCTTGGGGACCCCTTCAGGGCTTATAACCCCTTAAAATTATATGAGTTTGTAGAAGCACTGAGAATTTTTAAAAATTCAGGAGTTGACGACTTTGAAGTAGTGGTGAAGAGGCAATAGAACTTGGCAGAAGTTCACGTACTTTGCAACCAGATTGTGTGTATTTGAATCCTAGCTCCAGCATTTACTTACTCTTATGACCCTATGCAAGTTACTTAAAATTTCTGTGCCCAGCTTCATCTATAATACAATACTAGTACCTAACTTTTGAGGCTTCTTGAAAGGGTTAAATTAGTTAATATACGTAAAATATTTAGATTACCTAGTATAAAGTAAATATTACTATCAACTACTGTCAGTTATTTTTCAAACAAAAATCAAGTGACACCTATTTTATCTTCTATTGAAGTAATTTTGACTCATTTTTGACTGCCTTAACAGTGATAATCATACAGGTGTTATTTTATTGAGTACCTTTCTTGGGTCAAATGTCAAAAGACTACTTAGTCTCTAAACCTCACAGCAATCAAACATGTTTGTGTTCTTTTTGGTTGCACTATACTATTCTAGGTATTGTATTGAATTAGGGCTACAGGGCACTGTAGGAAACATGTAGATTGATTTATCAGCTGTTAGCAACCTTTAGTGATACAGCAATATCCTTTTCAATTATTAAATGTTTATGTTCTCTGATATTACTTAATACCCTGTCCCTGTTGCACCACCTCCCTTGACAGTCTTCACCCTTATTACTTCAGCTACTACCTGTATACTAACTAGGCTAGCTTTTGAACTTCACGTTTATATTTACATGTGGCCTATTGCCTATATCTAAGATGTAAGATGAGCCACAGATAATTAGATTTTAAGATCTCCATTGAACCCATTGTGAACCCCAGATATCTGAGACAGGTCTCAATTTAGAAAGTTTATTTTGCCAAGGTTAAGGATGCACCCATGACACAGCCTCGGAAGTCCTGACAACACGTGCCCAAGGTGCTGGGGGATACACTTTGCTTTGACACATTTTAGGGAGACATGAGACATCAATCAGTATGTGTAAGATCTACATTGGTTGGGTCTGGTAAGGTGGGACAACTCATAGTGGGGACTTCCAGTTTAGAAGTAGATAAGAGACAAAGGTTGCATTCTTTTGAATCCTTGATTAGCCTTCCACTGAATACACAATTTAGTCTGGCTCAGTGAATCTTCATTTTTACATAAACAATAGGGCAGAGGAAGCAATCAGATAGGCATTTGTCTCAGGTGAGCCTCAGAGGGATGACTTTGAGTTCTGTCTGTTCTTTATCCACAAAGGAATTTTCTGAGGGCAAATTGTGAGGGAGGGATGTAGCTTCTTATTCTTGTGGCTATCTTATTTAGGAATAAAGTGGGAGGCAGGTTTGCCTAACATAGTTTCCAGCTTCTCTCTTAGCTTAGTGATTTTTGGAGTCCCAAGATTTATTTTCCGTTCATACCATCATTCCTTACCCACCCCCTATTCCTACCCTACCCACATCTGCTAGCTCTGCCAGTATTCCCTATTTCAATTACAATGACATCACCATCTACTTAGACCTGCCAAAGTCTCACAGTCGCCTAGATTGCTCTCTCACTTCCCAGCATCTGTGGGTTATCCAAATCCTGTGGATGTTTTCACTTGAGAAATCTCTGCTGGCTAGTCTTAACAGCCACTGCCTGAGGTCAGGCTATCATTTTCTCTGGGTTAGTCTGCCACAGGAACAACCAAATTAGTCTCCCTGCTTCTCAATGATAACCCATATTTCTTCTTTCCTTTTTTATAGTGATGGAGTCTCACTGTGTTGCCCAGGCTGGTCTTGAACTCCTGGCTTCAAGCGGTCCTCCTACCTCAGCCTCCCAAAGCGCTGGGAATAAGCATTAGCCACTTCATCTGGCCCAGTACTCCAGATTTCTAATGGAATGGTTTTTATGAAATATGGGTCTGATTGTATCTTTTTCCTACCCAAAAATCTTAAGTGTCTCCCTATAGTGTGTGAGAAAAAGTCCAAACTCCCCAGCAGGACAGCAGATCCCTCCATGCGTCGTCTAACACCAATCTCCTTTACAAGTCCATCCCCTAACATGTTTTTCCCTCTGCTCCACCCCATCACCCTGTCTGACACCCACCAGCCACACGGAGTGAGCCGTGAATGCATCATGTTCTTCCCTTGCTTTGCAGTTGTGACTTCTCTTTGGAATGGCTATCCCTAACCTTTTCTTTCTGGTGATATCCTTCAAAGTCCAAATCTAATATCATAGTCACTAGGAAGCCTTTTACCATAAGCTGAGGTAGTTGTGTTGTCTTTTCTGATTTCATAGAATTTGCATATATATCTGTATTGCAGGACGTGTCCTATTGATAGAATTGTTTTTGTAGTTGCCTTACCTTTAAGACTGATTTAGACTGTCTTTTTAATGTTTATATGCTCATTACCTAGTGCAGTGCTTAACACTTAAGTTCTTATTTGAATGAATTAACATGGCGTGTATGATAAGGAGTATGTGTTAATATCTGGCATTCGGTGCTAATGAAATTTTTCCTTCCCTGACAAAGTGAGGAAATGTTTATAATTCATGTCATAAACAAAGGGCCAAACTCCCTAATATATAAGGGGCTTCTAGAGTTTGACTTTTTTATAAAGATACTAAAAACCCAGTGGGAAAATGGGCAAAGGATAACAACAGATAAACACAGAAAAAAAAGTATAAATTATTCTAAATATATTGAATGATGCTCAACTTTACTCATAATAAGGTAAATGCAAATTAAGTATACCCGAGATAGCCCTTCTTTCCTGATGAATATGTGAAAGTTTGATGATATCCCCTGCTAGTAAGATTGTAGAGAAATAGGTAAGGTACTGTCCTACATCGTTTAAGGACTATGAAGTAGTTGTAACCCTTATGGAAAGTGATTTAGCAATATTTACCAAAGTTAAAAGTGGGTAACTCTTTGGCTCAGCTCTTCTGCTTTTAGAAATCTGCCTAATGAGGGCCTGTCATTGCAGCATTATTTGTAATAGCAAAAAATTGAAACCTATCCAAATATCTAGATCTGTGTTAAGTGAACACCTATATAACACTGAATTAGACATAATTCAGTTGAGCTCACAGAAAGGGACACAGGTCCATAGTCCCTAGTTACAATTTGGAAGTCTAGCAAGCCCTGAAAAAACAAAAAGTTGTTTTCTTTTTTGCTTTAAGTTCAGCTCCCAAACTCATTTGATGACAAATTCTGACTCCATCTGACTGAGGTGCCCTTTGTGTCTTGGCACCCCTACCAGGTATTTCTGGTGTTTTTTTATTGTTTTGTTACTTTGAGTTTCATGTGGCAGTGTGGGAACTACCATCTCATGTGACTTAAAGAATAGAAAAACAGATTGCGGATGTTTTATAGTGGCAGTAAGGACTAAGAATTGATGAAAACTTAGGGAGACATTGCACAGGACCGAAAATGAAGATTCTAACCGTGTTTTGGTTAAGTGGATTTCACAATAGGAAGTAAACAGAGGCCACCGATTGCTTTGTTGATCATGAAAAAAGCTGTCATGTGTGAAGAACTGCTACTGAAGGATGTATGTTAGTATTAACAAGGAAGAATTCAGATATTTAGGAAGCAGTCTGGTGAAAAATATCTAAAAGTAAGGCAAGAGTCAATTGAAAATTTACTTTCTAGACAGCTCCTGTTATGCATTGTCCTCAACCGTATATTAGTTTTTAATCATTTACTTTTACCTCACTGTGAGCAGAATACAGCCTTTTCCTTTGGGTCTTGCTCTGTTGCCCAGGCTGGAGTGCAGTGGCACGATCATGGCTCACTGCAGCCTTGAACTCCTTAAGCAATCCTCCCACGTTAGCCTCCTGAGGGTAGCCGGGACCACAGGGCCGTGCTACCATGCCCAGCTAATTTTTATATATTTTGTAGAGACGGGATTTCACTATATTGCTCAGGCTGTTCTCCAACTCTTGAGCTCAAGGAATAAGCCTACCTCCCAAAGCACTGGTATTACAGTCATGAGCCACCATGCCTGGCCAGAATACAATCTTTTTCTCCAAGGAGTGTTACACTCTGGGAAAAAGCAAGTATATTGCTTGCACAGTTAAGGGAGGCCTAGGAATCAAAACTTCTTTGAAGAGTTCAGTTGTAAAGATCCTGTTTTCAAAATTACTTAATGCTTAAAATGATGTTGATAAATCAGCAATAATAAATGTTTAATATTTTTAGCTGACAATGACGTTTGAAAATGAACTTGTAGATATTTTGAAAGATTTTCTATCACTAATGAAGTGATGATACATAATGTCTTTAATTATACCATACATTTAATGGCCAAAACCATAGATAGGTCAGGAGAAGCTGATGTTGAAGAAATGCTGAACATTAATCATGATGCTTCTGTTAGGCATTTCTTGGGTGATGGGGAAATTGCTGAAAGGTTTCTGAATGCACCTAAGTGTCACGCATCCATGTGAAGAGACCACCAGACAGCCTTTGTGTGAGCAATAAAGCTTTTTAATCACCTGGGTGCAGGCAGGCTGAGTCCACAAAGAGAGTCAGCAAAGGGAGTTAGGGGTGGGCCAGTTTTGTAGGATTTCGGTAGGTAGTGGAAAATTACAGTCAAAGGGGGTTGTTCTCTTGTGGGTCACAAGGTGCTCAGTAGGGGAGCTTCTGAGCCAGGTGAAGGAATGTCACATGGTAATGTCATCAGTTAAGGCAGGAACTGGCCATTTTCACTTCTTTTGTGATTCTTCAGTTGCTTCGGGCCATCTGGATGTACAGTGCAGACTAGGTCAATTGAGATTAAACAGTTGGGAAGAGAAATATGAACAGACTTGGGGACACCATCACGCATTTCCACATAAGCATAATGAGAGTCCCAAAAGGAGAAGAAGGAAAGGCATAGATAGTTTAAGAAAGTGACCCTAGACTCACCAAATTTGACGAAAAACTTTACGCATCCAAGAAGCTCAACAGTATAGGGTTGGGGTTTCTTTTTGGGGTGCTGAAAATGTTCTGAAACTTGATAGTGGTAATGATTGCATAGCTCTGAGAATATATATGCTAAAAAACTAGTCAATCATATACTTTAAAATAGTGATTTTTATGGTATGTGAACTGTATCTCGATAAACCTGTTTCATTAAAAAACAAAAAAAGGAGCATGATCTTTATGTAGGGATGGAAAGATCTCCAAGACATATATACAGTTAAGAAAAAGAAAATTTACCGTGTATATAATATGCCACGTTTTGTAAGCAAGGAGAGAAAAATCTGTTGTTCCATCTGGTCACTCAGAGGTGGAAATGAAATGACGGTGTGGTTTACAGTGACGTGGATGGAAGCAAGGCTTTGTATTGTGTATTTTTTCCTATCAGCTTCTCATTTTGAACTATATGCGTATTATTTTTTAAGAAACTTTCTTAAATCCCTGTGGGAATTTAGTGGAGGAATCTCATAGGGAATCTAGTGAAGGAAATAGGCTACAAGGAAGTAAATCAGTATTTTCAGAATTTTCCTTACGTATGGGCTATTTTATTTCTTAAATTGGTGTTTAGTAACATGGCCCAGTATGTAGGAGATAAAGGCCATTTGAACACCTGAAATCTATGTGGGTAGGCAATTTGCAGATAGGCTTCTTGTTCAAAAATTTCAGTTCTAAGTGAGAGAGGTATTTTAGATGCTGACCACATCTTCTTGTGCGAACAATGCAATGAGGAATGAGTGAGTCGATCGTAAATGATAGATTCCATAGTCAGATCTCAAAAGCTGACCATAATATCACCGAACTGTATTGTAACAGGACCATGAGTATAGAATGTACTTAAATATGTACTGAACTGACTAATGTGTTTTAGAGTTTAAGCATCTGAAACAGGAGTTGGCAAACTATCTAAATGGCCAGGTAGTAAATGCCTTTGGTTCAATGGGCTGTACTGTCTCTGTTGCAGTGATACAAGCCCACCTTTGTAGCAGAAAAGCAGCCACAGACAGTATGTAAACATCTGGGTGTAGCTGTGTTCCATAAAGATTTTTGCAAACCAGGCTCTGAGTTTGGCCTGTGGGCTGCAATTTACCAACTCCTGATCTGGAATATTGATTAGAGGTGTAGAGAAATAAATGTATTCTAGTTCTTAACACCAAGGATACATCTTCCTTTGTTCTGTCAATGGGAGTGTCAGAAGAACAGATAGTCCCAATTCTATGGTTGTGGTGGCAGCATGGTTATCTTCTAGGGAATTTATCTTAGGTGTTAGCGCTGAAGCAAAAATCTCTGAAGTATGAGTCCTTGAAGGAGAGAGATGCAGCTGAAACTTGTAGCTAAAAGAGGAAACTATTTTTCTGAGTACCTAGTCCCCTGCATTCCCATCTTTACTACTTGCCGTGCTGCCATAGGACGCACTGGGGAAGGACACAGAAATGGAATTGGATCTGGGCTTGTGCCGCTTAGCAGCTTGATGACCTTTCCTTGCCCTCAGTTTCTCTAACTGAACTTTAGTATCCCTGTACATAATATGAAGAAATTGGACTAGAGATGATATCTAAGGTCCCCTCTGGCTCTAAAGATGGCATGTAGGGGATTCTGATAGCAGCAGATGTACTACATATGATTGTTCTTAAATCAGGAACTTGAGATATAGTGTTTCTGAAAAATTTTTGCCTGGAAAAATATAGACATGGTAACTAATTGTCGCACATGCTTATCTTTTAGGGGCTAAGTGATGGATCTTGTACTCAGTGTTGCAGATTACTATTTTTTTACACCATACGTATATCCAGCCACATGGCCGGAAGATGACATCTTCCGACAAACTATTAGTCTTCTGATTGTAACAAATGTTGGTGCTGACATCCTTTATTTCTTCTGTGCAACACTGAGCTATTATTTTGTCTTTGATCATGCATTAATGAAACATCCACAATTTTTAAAGGTAAGAATTTTTTTTTACCTATTTTCTAACTATTAAAGTAAAAATAACAACATGTTTCTGAGATTTTTAGATTAAGCTGATTATATGTAACCATTAAATAAAATTTTGGAGACCAACCACAAATGGGTTAGATATTTTCATTTTTAACAAAACTGTAAGTCTAGTATCTTATATTGTTAGATGCATATTGGAGCATTTTTATGCTGATATTGATGAGTAAATAAATGCATACATTTATGTCATTATTTTAATATGATTTTCACAAACTGAATTTTTTTTTTTTTTTAACCATGTTTTGTTTTTTGGCTAGATAGGGGATTCAAACTCAGTAGTTTTGAAGTTGTTTACAATCATTTTTAAATTTCAGTTGTTTGTACTTGTCGGTGACTCCAAGGACTGAACAGCAAAAAGAAAAAATTAGAGGATTGGGGATGGAAGTTAATTAGGAAAGAAACGATTATTCCATAAATAGAAGTTTAGAATGCAGATTTTGGAGGAAGGAAAAGAGGTTTCAGAATTTCAAATACTTACTGCATTTTCTCAGCACAAAAGGAATGATTTTCTTACCTACCTATTTTCAAGTTTTTAAAATTTTAATAGAAACAGTTTTGGAGGTAAGCCCCTTCATGTAAAAGAGATTTTAAAAATCCAGTCCAGAACAGTTTTACGCTTGTTTTGTTTAACATGGATTTTGTGATTTTAAGTATTGGAAATTTCACTTTCAGAATCAAGTCCGTCGAGAGATTAAGTTTACTGTCCAGGCATTGCCAATGATAAGTATTTTTACTGTTCCACTGTTCCTGTTGGAGATAAGAGGTTACAGCAAATTACATGATGACCTAGGAGAGTTTCCATATGGTAAGTAAATAACACAAGTGTCAGGAACATAATAGTCTAAGCACAGGTTAGTTTTCTTAAAAACAAATCTGCCTCTTTTTATCTTTTAAAATAATTACAAATTATTCGATTGTTTTTCATGTTCTATTTTCATGTGTTCATGCCTTGCCACATGTGCGTTTCTTTAGTTTTTCCATCAATCTAAAAGTCTGTTGTAGATGAAATTGTGTCTGGCCGAAGATTGGAGTGATCAGATGGGTCCTTGCATTTGTTTTCTATTAATTATTGAATTCAACCTTCTAAAAAAAACTTGAGTAGCTTATGATAATTGCTGAAAGTTAAAAACTACAGAGCTTTAAACTCCATCATCCTGCTTCTTAGAAACTGTAACTCTTCTGGCATACGACCACCCACTTTTCTGCGCCTGTATACTTCATTGTTTACATTACACAAATGAAGTCCTGAGGTGCATAGTGGTATGGGCTCTGCATTTTGTTTCTCTTAGCAACTTACATGGTTGTATTTTCATGTCAAAAAACCTTGAGATTATGTAATATATTAGTCATAGTATTGTGTGGATATTCATAAGTTATGTAAATGATACCTAATTGTTAGACCTTCAGATTGTTACCTTTTTTTATAGTATAAATAATCCTGTAGTGACTAAACTTTTGTGGAATTTTGAAACTTTTTCAAGACACATTTCTAGGATCTAGTATGTGAAAAACAATCATAGTATTTATTGAAGGCTGATAATGTGTCAGTGACAGTTCTCAGCTCTTCACAAGAATCAGTGCATTGTTTTCCTACAATTCTATGAGATAGATACTATCACTGTGCTCCTTTTATAGGTGAGTTAATGAGGTGTACAGAGTTTCAGTAATGAGTAGGTGGTAGATCTGAGACTTGGACTCACGCTTGCTGGCACCAGCACCCCTGCTCTTTAAGTAAGAAGTCAGTTATTGCTGGGCGCAGTGGCTCAAGCCTGTAATCCCAGCACTTTGGGAGGCCGAGGCAGGCGGATCATGAGGTCAGGAGTTTGAGACCATCCTGGCCAACATGGTGAAACCCCATCTGTACTAAAATACAAAAAATTAGCAGGGTGTGGTGGTGCACACCTGTAGTCCCAGCTACTTGGGAGGGTGAGGCAGGGGAATCCCTTGAACCCAGGAGGCAGAGATTGTGCCACTACACTCCAGCCTGGGCGACAGAGCAAGACTCTGTCTCAAAAAAAAAAAAAAAGAAAGTTATTTAGAAGATGGGACAAAAAAATTATATACTGGGGTACTGAATTGGCTGGGTGAAAAGTGGATATGATTATGAGTAAAAATAAACGGAGAGAGGGCATTTTAGGTTCTTGAACCCCTATGAGGAAAGGTACAGGTACAGAGGTAAGACCTCCAAGATAGTGGGAAGATATTGAGTAAACCTGCCCGGTTAGAGCAGGAATACAGGAGTGATGAGGTTGGAAAGATCCGAAAGGGTTGGAGTACGGAATAAATGCTAAATTTAAAGTATTTCGTGGGAAGTAAATTTTAAGCAGGGAGATAATGTGTAAAGATGGGTTTTAGGAAGATTAATATGAAGGAAGTGATGATTCCCAGAGATTTAAATAATAAAGATGTAAATCTTAGGAGTATCCTGTCTCATAAATATCTTCATAGTTTAATTAAGAAGTACTTTAGGTAGAACGTTTCAAGTACTTTATAAGAGGGAAATGAGGAAATGACCAGATTCCAGGAAGCCAGGAGAGATTAGTTTAGAATATATTGAATTAGCCGAAATAGATCGTTTATAGTGTTTTGAGTCTAGGATCCCATTTTACACTTAGATGTACGTGTGAAAAGTGAACTCTAATCCTAGGAGCTGAGTTTTGATTCTTCTGTTTCCCGTTTTCTTTTCTAGGATTGTTTGAACTCATCATTAGTATCATATCTTTCCTCTTTTTCACTGACATGTTCATCTACTGGATTCACAGAGGCCTTCATCATAGACTGGTGTATAAGGTAAAGTCATTTGTGGGGAAAAGAGAAAAAAAGGTTACACATTTCAGCAATGTATGGTTATAAATTCCATTCTCTATTTCCAAGAATTTCCTCTAACCATATTAAATGTCTAGCCATAATCGTAACAGGGACAGAGTGCATTTTGTTCATATTCTTTATGGGTCTAAGGGGCTGTCTTAAAGTTCTTCTGTTCTGGCAACAGGTACACTTAATAAACTTAGAGAAAAATAGACATTAGGGACTCCGGAAGGTGGGAGGATGGGAGAGGAGTGAGGGATGAGACCCTCCCTGTTGGGTACAATGTGTGTATTCAGGTGCTGGGTACACTAAAAGCCAGACTTCACCACTATGCAGTATGTCCATGGAACACCACTGCATTTGTACCCATAAATCCATATAAAATTATACTGTTTTAGGGCAAAGAAGGACATTTTATAGAATAAATAATTTTGCTGATTTCTACAGGATATGTTAGGTCGTTTCCAACATGAGTATGAGAAGCTAAGTTGAATGTTGCATGGGGTAAAGTTTGCAGTGCTAATTGTGTCCTTTTCTTCTGTAGCGCCTACATAAACCTCACCATACTTGGAAGATTCCTACTCCATTTGCAAGTCATGCTTTTCACCCTATTGATGGCTTTCTTCAGAGTCTACCTTACCATATATACCCTTTTATCTTTCCGTTACACAAAGTGGTTTATTTAAGTCTGTACATCTTGGTTAATATCTGGACAATTTCCATTCATGATGGTGATTTTCGTGTCCCCCAAATCTTGCAGCCATTTATTAATGGCTCAGCTCATCATACAGACCATCATATGTTCTTTGACTATAATTACGGACAATATTTCACTTTGTGGGATAGGATTGGAGGCTCATTCAAAAATCCTTCCTCCTTTGAGGGGAAGGGACCACTCAATTATGTGAAGGAGATGACAGAGGGAAAGTACAGCAGCCATGCGGGGAATGGTTGTAAGAATGAAAAATTATTCAATGGAGAGTTTACAAAGACTGAATAGATTATTGCCCAGTTATTCCTAAGTAAGGACAAAGAAGGAAATATCATATTTCTTTTTTTTAATAAGGAAAAAATAATCTCCATACAGCCAAGATACATAGTAAGCAAATGGTATCATTTGGAAATCAGCATTGTGGGCACTGCTGAGGAATGATCATAGTGCAGTCCAGGAGAAGATGCTGTGAACATCAGGATTTTAATCTTATGCTTAAAATGCCAGATGTTGTTCAGGGGACAACTTGTATCTTTCTAGCAGCAGATCTGTAGTTTGTGTAGCCTCAACAACAATTAGAAATAAGAGAACAAATTATTGAGGGGACTAGGCTATATGCATTTGCCTTAATCCACTCATTTTTATTAAGAATCATCATGCTTAATAATACCAAGACTAAGCACCGTAACCAAGAAATACTAATATAAAGATTGTTTCTTGTTTCAGGAATGGTTAATTCTTCAATGTTGGTTTGATAATGATAACTTGTAGTACTTTATTCAAGTCAAAACATCAGTGTGGAAAAAAATTTGGATACATTAGCAGCTATGTAACTGACCTAATTGATGGCAGGTGTAATAAGACTATCGTCTTCCTACACATAGGAGGCTCATTCTCTGGGCAGACTGTCAACTGTTACATTTTACTGATTAATAAATAAATTGGAATTTAAAAATATCGGTATCACCATGATTTAATCCAGATCTGGTATTATGTAACTAAACATGGTGGTGATTATTATTTAAAACCATTATTTAATAAGAGTAAAAATATGTGAATCTGGGTATATTTTTAAAAATTGATGCCCAGATATATTAGGCACTACTGATTTTTTAATTAAATTGATGGACTACACTTTTGATGTTTCAAAGTTACAAACCCGTGATTTTTTTTGTAAAGGAAATAATTGCCAAATACCCATTGCTGACAATTAGTTTTAAAATCTTTTTCCTCCTCTTCTCCCCTCACTTTTCCCTACTTCCTCTGCAAAAAGATTTGACAGATACTTTCATAAGGAAATGTGTGTTATAACGTAAATATATTGCAAAAACATAGTTTGTAAAGGCATTCTATAAGCTATTTATGTAAAATCAATAAAAGTTGATCATTATAATTAAACTGTATCAGTTAAATATTAGAGCAGCACAGAGTATTCTTTGTACAGATTTTGTCAAATTGAAGCCACAGAAATGATATGGATTGTTAAATGTGTTTCAGAACATCCCCAGAATACTCAGTGTCATGGGGAGAAAGAAGTGGGTACCACATTCTGTTTATATTTCACATTTTAACTAGATTTGAGTGTTTTAGCAAGAAATCGGTCATGAAATCTAATGTCTGGGATCCAGAAGAAAATGTCTTTATGTGTTATTGTCACAATGTCGTCTTATTTAAATGTACCAACTAGTATTTTGTAATGGGCAAACATCATTTAATACTTTTCACTAATCCCACTCGCCCCCGGTGCTCCACCTTGCCTAAGAAAAGGAAATTAAGGAGAAGTAAACTTTATTTCCTGATATAATGACAGCTGATATTTATTGAGCTTTTCCTCTTTGCCCAGAGACTAGGACCCAAAGAAGTTAAGTCACTATTCCAAGGTTTATTTCTCTCTCATATAATGTCCCATGCAGATGTTTGTGGTCAGTGGACAGCTTTCCACCTAGTCATTCTGCGACCCAGGCTTCTTCCTTTGGGCCTCTGCCTTTCTCTCAGTCCATAGAGCCCTCTTTGTTGAAGGAGCACATAGGAAAAGAAGGAAAAGTCTGCATGGCAAATGCTCACGGGTGAGGCCTGGAAGTGGTGCAGATCTCTTCTGCCCATGTTCCTTTGGACAGAACTCAGTCACGTGGCCCACCTAGAGAGATTTTGGAAAGTGTGTCCAGCTGTGTGCCTGGGAGGAAGGGGGCACCATTTTCTTGAGCAGCTGGCCTATTGCCATGTTTGTAGTGTTTATTCCCCTCTTCTTGACGTTGAAATGGTGAATGAGCCATGAAGTATTTCAGGTTATCCACATGCTGATCATCTCAGTGTCTTTAATTCTGTAACTCCAATTGTGAATGTTCAAGCTTCCTCTAGATTCTTACTCCTGTATAGCTAATAGAGAAGAAAGGACAGCTTCCTGTGGGGAAGACAGACGCTTCCTCATAGGTGTTAGGAATAATCAAACTTGCCCGTGCCCTTTCACCCATCTCAAATTCTGGTCTCTTAAAGCAGTGTTATGTTAAGTAGTCCTAACATTTTAATATACACTACTGCCACATTCTCCTGTTTTCTATTAGAGGAAGTCAGAATGTTCATGGAAGTGAGGACCCAAATTACCTTCTACAGGTGACTCTGAAACCTTTTATAGTTACAAGACGGCAAGTAAAAATCAAGATTTTCTACTTTCGTGGTAGAAATTGAGAAGTGGGTGGATATGGTTCAAGAAGACCTTTCAGAAACCCAGAGACTAAGTCTTTGTCTTCCTTCCTGTCTCTGCAATACTGAGTGAATTTCCTCATTCCCCTGTATCATGTTTTCCTCCCATCTTCTAGAAGCTGGGGACAGATTTGGAAGAGAATTATACAAGTTCAGTTTTTGGATTCATGGAGTTTACAGTGTATGCAGGTTATTTATGTAGAGAGGAGGTTTGGGAGAAAGATGGAAACTATAGGGAGATGACTGAGAACAAATATATTTGGGACTAACCCAGATAGAGGAAAAGTTTGAAACCATGAGATTGCCACAGAGAGCATAAAGAAAGATATTCAAAGACACTAACGAACTCGAGGGGGGTGCAGTGGTCTGAATGTGTCCTCCAAAATTCATGTGTGGAAATATGTTCGCCAGTGAGATAGGATGTAGACGTGGAAGTCTACATCCTATCTGAGGAAGTGATTAAGTCATGAGGGCTCTGAGATTAATGACTTGAAAAGAGGTGTGAGGCAACTGGTGAGCTCTTCTGTCCCTTCTAACGTGAGGACCCAGCAACAAAGTACCATCTTGAAAGCAGAAACCGGGAACTCGGCTGACACCAAACCCACTGGTGCTTAAGCATGACTTCCCAGCCTCCAGAGCTGTAAGAAAATAAATTTCTGTTATTTATAGATTACCCAGTTGAAGATACTTTCTTAAAGCAGTACGAATGGACTAAGACAAGGGGGAGGAAACTTCCATTCCTGATCTTCCCAGCTTGTTCAAATTCATGACACTTGAATGACAGTCTTATTTCAGCACTTAACTGCTATCACCTATTACTTTTATGTGCGTCTTATCTATTTTAGATGCCAGATTCCTTGGAAGTAGAGACCATGTCTGAATCATCATTGTATTAAACCACTCATCCTTAAAAAATGCCCAAGACGTGGTTAAAGTTCAATAAATACTTTGTTGAATTTATTAATAAAATGGCAGAAATGTCATTCTCTTCAATATATGTTTAATAAATACCTGATAGGTGCCAAGCACTGCACTAGGTAGAAATTCTCTTCTGATGCTATCTTTTTAGCCAACAGTTTTTTTTCTCATTTATTCATTAGCTGACATTTGCTGAGTGCCTTGGAGGGGTCAAAAGGGGAAGTAATGAGAAATCAAACATGGTCCCTACATCAAGGATAAACTTTTTTTTTTTTTTGTCACTCAAAGTCATAACCGTTTGGAAACAAAACCCACCAGTACCCCAGATTTTGACCACAGATGAATCAGTAATACAAGAACTGGTTAGAGAGTTGAATGAATCTGTATACTCAGCACTTAGCACTCTGGGTAAAAGAAAAAAGATCCTTAAAGATATTAGTTGGTTACATCAAGAAAGGGCAAACCTGGGAGGTTAATCTGTAACTTCACCTCAGAGGAACAGGAACTTCGGAGATAAACAGGGCTCTGCCACTTGCAAGTTGCACAATCCTGGTTTCTCCATCTGTAAATTGATTAAAACACTGCCTATCTAATAAGATTAAGTAAGTTAGAAGCATTCAGTTAAATGTCAACTGAAGCTGTTGTTCACGTAAATTGTGCTTGATGCTTTTTCTTTCTAGATTCAATGATTATTGTCATTATACCTCAATAGGCCCTCAATAGAAATCAGTTGCAGAGGGCAGAAGCCTAGATATTTTCACCTTAAAATTGGAGGGTGAAAGACATTGAGGTGAAGTAGAGATAGAGGGTACAGAGAAAAATCGTATAAGTAAAACTAACATTGTTAACATTATTTACTGTAAGTTATCTTTGTAAGAGAGATAAAATACATACATTTTGTGTTGTTACATTATGTCATTTAAAAAACGCATCACTTTGTGTGTTTTTATATTGCTATAAACCATAAGGCCAGTCTACAAGGTTTGCAGATAAAATAGAAACATACCTTCCTTGAAAAGCAGAATAAATTTCTCAAAAAAGGCAGGAAGGAAGTGTTTGAACCATGTGTCAACAAGCTTTACTGTCAAAGCAGGCTTTTGGTATGGAAAGAAAAATACTTGTTTTAATATTTGCTTTATTAAAATACATTTAAAATATAGCATTTTTAAATCTCTAAGCTCAACTTGAAGACATAAGAACAGTAAATTTGATAAAAATGAGAAATTACATTCCCATTTCTTTAACAATTTGCAAATTCCAATTATCCTGAACATTTAATACCACTTACATATTTTATTAATCACATTTTCTTAAACATTTGATAAGAGATTTAATATTTTGATCCAACTACCAAAAAGGCAGACTTGTGTACTTGACAGATTTTTCTAAACACTTGACAACTCACGATTCAAACATAAACACAAAATAGCATATCAAAAGTTAATCGCTCAGTTGGAAAGCATTCATACCATAGGCTTTTGTTCATTTCTTGAATAATTTTGTTATATCTTCCTCTTTTAGGCTGCAATGAGCTATAATTGCACTACTGCACTCCACGCTGGGTGACAGAGCAAGACACTATCTAAAAATTGTGTGTGTGTGTGTATATATATACATATATATATAAAAGTATCTTCCTCTATTATAGTTTAACTGATTAAGCCATTTATTTAGATGGAAACTTGGCCCCCTGACATGTGCCATGAAACAAATAGAAACCTAGAAATTTAGTACATATTCAAATATTAAGACAGACACTGGTGTGGTGACTTTTGTCTATCCCTTAATTGGGACGTTTTTTCTTTCTGATCAACTTAATGAAAGTATAATTTACTATAATTAAGTGTAGCCATTTTTACTGTAGAGTTCAGTGATCTTTGATGAATGTGTATACCCATGTAACCACCCCCCCAATCAGTAAAGAGCATTTTCTTACCAGAATAAATTTCCTCTCCCTTTGCAGTCATTCTCCCCAGCCCTAGGTCACCACTGATCTACCTTCTGTTACTGGTAGGTTAGTTTTCTTCCCTGATTTAGAATTTCATATAAATTAAATCAGATAGTATATACTCTTGTGTTTAGTTTCTTTAGCTTAGCATGTTTAGAGATACATGCTGTTGCGTATGTCTGTAGCTTTTTGTTTTTATTGCTGGCTGGTATTTCATTGTAATATACCACAATTGGTTTATGTATTTGCTGATGGATATTTGTGTTATTTCTGGTGTGAGATCATTAATAAAGTTGCTACAAACATTTGTGTACAAGTCTTTGTGTGGATATATGTTATTTCTCTTTGGTAAATATCAGACTTGCTGGGTCATAGGGAAGAGACATATATGTATATGCTTAATTTTATAAAACACTGTGAAACTATTTTCCAAAGTGGTTGTACCATTTTACCCTCCTGTTCCCAATGATGAGAATTCCATTTTTCCCACATGTTCACTTACAGTATTGTCAGTCCTTTTTTGTAACCATTCTAGTGGATGTGAGGTAGTGTCCCACTGTGGCTTAATTTGCATTTTCCTGTGACTAATGATAAGCACCTTTTCTTCTTTTTTTTTTTTTTTTCTTTTTCAAACTTTTTATATCTTTTGTAAAGTATCTGTTCAAATCTGGCCATTTTAAAAAGTAGGTTGTTTTTGTATTATTATAAGAATATTGACACATTCTTTGTTAGATGTATGTATTACCAATATTTACTCCAGTGTAGCTTGTCTTTTCACTTCCTTGCTGTCTTTTGATAAGGAAAAAAAGTTTAATTTTTATTCAGACCACTTTATCAATTTTTATCTTTCATAGCTATTGCATTTTCTGTCCCACCTAAGAAATCTTTGCCAATCCCAAAGCAAACCTGGAATTTCCTTTGTGACAAGATTTTTGATAATGAATTCATTTCTTAGAAGATAAAGACTTCATGTTTTCCTCTCTTCCTTTGTCAATTTTGATACATTGATTTTCCAAGAAATTTGTTTACTTCATTTAAGTAATACTTTTTTTGCCATAAAGTTGTAACATTCCCTATTTCCCTTTTAATGCCTATAGGATTGGTAGTTATATTTCTTATTTAATTCCTGATATTGATGATTTGTTTGCTCTTTTTCTTGATTAGTCTGAGATAAAATTGATTTTGCTGATTTTTATTTATTTATTTATTTTGAGACGGGGTCTCACTCTGTCGTCCAGACTGGAATACAGTGGCTTGACCACAGCTCATTACAGCCGCAGCCTCCCAAATAGCTGGGACTACAGGCATGTGCCCACACACCCAGCTGTTTTTTTTGTTTTGTTTTGTTTTGTTTGTAGAGACGAGGTCTCACTATGTTGCCAGGGTTGATCTTGAACCCCAAGGCTCAAGCAGTTCTCCCACCTCAGCCTCCCAAAGTGCTAGGATTACAGGCGTGAACCACTGCGTCCAGCCCAATATTATTGATCTTTTAAAGAACCAACTGCTGTGGGCTGAATGTGCCCCACAAAATTAGTATGTTAAAACTTAATTGCCAGTGTGATAGTATTAAGAGATGGGACGTTTAGGAAGTGATTAGATCGTGAGAGCTCCGCCCTTGTGAATGGGATTAATGTCCTTATAAAAGAAGCTACAGAGAGCTGCCACTCCCTTTTTCCTATTCCTTCTGCCACGTGAAGGCACAGCATTCATCCCCCAACCCCATCCCAGGGCATACAGCATTCAAGGTGCCATCTTGGAAGTAGGTCATGAGCCCTTAGCCAGACACCCAACCTGCTGGTGCCTTGATCTTGGACTACCTGGCCTTCAGAACTGTGAGAAATAAGTTTCTGTTGTTTAAAATAACCCAATCTCAGTTGTTTTGTTTTAGCAGAACAAGCAGACAAAGACACCAACTTGTGGCCCTGTTGATTTTTCTCTGTTGCTTGTCTTCAATTTCATTTTTTTTTTTCTTTTTTGAGATGGAGTCTCACTCTGTCACCCAGGCTGGAGTGCAGGGGCATGATCTTGGCTCACTGAAACCTCTGCCTCCCAGGTTCAAGCGATTCTCCCACTTCAGCTTCCTGAATAGCTGGGATTACAGGCATGCACCACCACGCCCAGCTAATTTTTGTATTTTTAGTAGAGATGGGGGTTTCACTATATTGGCCAGGCGGGTCTTGAACTCCTGACCTCAGGTGATCTGTTTGCCTCAGCCTTTAAAGTGTTGGGATTACAGGCGTGAGCCACTGCGCCCAGCCTCAATTTCATTAATTTCTGCTCGTGTATCTTTCTTTCTACTTATTGTGTATTTAAGTTGCCCTTTTTTCCCCTAGCTGCTTAAGATGGAAGCTCAGATCATTTATTTTTTTCTTTATAAATGTAAACATTTAAAGCCACAACATTTCCTATAAGGACTGCTATAGCTGTATCCCACAAATTTTGTTAATTTTCATTATTGTTAGTTCAAAGCATTTTTTATTTCTGATGGGATTTCTTCTTTGACTAGTGGTATGGTGGGCTTTTGTATTGTGTTACCTTATCTGAGCCAGAGCTCTGTTTCCCAGAATTACTTTTGTGCATAGTTACAGGTTAGCATGGCTACAATGGGATGGGGGTATACAGGCTCCACGAGAGTGAGATTTAGAAGGTGGAAGTGGAGCAGTAGCCATCTTTCTATGCTTGGGAAGATGGAGCAGTCCACAAAAACACTTGGAATCCACTCATGTTGTCACTTCACTGGCCTGAGGCAGCAGCAGCAGTTCCTTTCTGATCCTCCTTCAGCTTCTCCAAATTCCAGGCCTGATGCATATTTAACTTCATGATGAGGGGCTCCAACCTCTGATGCAGGACAATGCCATCTCAAAGTTGAGGCTTGGAGATGGTGAAAGAATGACAAAGGGGCCAGTCTACCATCTTGAGTTGTCCTGCTCAACCTTCCAAGTTCTAGTTTGTTCTTGTCTCCCCCACCTCACAATCATTATCTTTCCTTCCTGACATCCTACTCTTCAGACTTCAGATTCCAACACCAGACACAGGAAAAGTCATCTCACATAGACCTTGTAAGTAGCCTTCTCAGTTGCCTGTGGTCATATCTCTGCTTCGCTGATGGCACTGATCAAGAATTTGGCACTGAAAGTGGTTCCAGAGATTAGAACCTCACAAATGTGTTCTCTCAATTGGTCCTGTTATCTGCAATTGGTTCTCTTATATGATTGCATTTTAAGTCAATGATCTTGTTTGCAATGGTAAAGGGGGTGTTGGAAGTCCATCATGTGCACAAAAACAGCAAAACAGTTACTTAAACAATCACCTATAGACACCTGTAATCATGTGCCAATAGAAGGCAAGGCTTGAGAAGAACAAGTATTTGCTGCATAGACTGTGTTAGTGGAAATAAGGTGTATGGTAAGTTTGGTTTATTGCTTCTAAGTGTCCTGAGGAACTTGGACAAAGAAAATGATGAGCTCATGACTAAATTCCCAGATTAGGGTCCCATTAAGGAACTCCAAAGCTTCTATTACTGCCCTATAACAAACCCTTAACTCCTATAGTTGTAATGCCAAGATTTCTGAAAGCCACCTCAAAGTTTAATTCCGCAGGCAGAAAATTGAGCTTCCCAAATTTACTGAGTTTTGTATGATAAAGTTATGTCAATGATTGGGAAGGAGTGAGACTCTGAAAATGAGCTAGGGCTTGAACCTATAAATTCTGTTGAGCCGTCTTTGTCAAGAGAAAATTATATAGTAGGCAAGGTATATTGGGGAAGCACTGTTTAGCAGAAAGAAATATGGCATAAAATTAACATGGATTCAGATACTGGTTCTGAACTTATGTTTAAGGATTAAGCATTTCCAATATTGTAAATAGCTGCCATTATTGAATGCCTGTTTCATATAATGCATTTTGCAGACCTTTACATGCATTGTTTCATTTAATCTTCCCCAAAAAATCATGGGCAAATTCTTTACATTACAAATGAACACACTTGAGACTGGAAAGGTTAAGGTAATTTGCCGCAAATTAGAATTTGGCAAAATAAGAATTTGAACTCAGGTCTCAAACTCAGGTCTGTTTCGTTTCACAGCCTGTGATTATGCACTAGGATACACTGCTATAACGTAAAGATGAACTGAAATAACATTTGCCAAGCAGTGGTTGCCATTGTTATTATTCATTTTAACTCCGGTAACTAAGCCCTTTTAATATTTTATTTTACTTCCCTCAGGCAATGAGGATCTTTAAAATCTGTTCAACTCTCAGTACTCTAAACCTCTTTCTCTAGGTTAAAGCCTGTATGATTCATTCATAGGTAGGGGTGAAGAACTAACATATTAACTCTTTGAGAACGTTTTATGGAATCGCAAAAGGTTAGACCTATCTAGGATATCAAGGATCATGGGTTCAACCTTTTACTTGCAGAGGAAGAAACAAGTTCAAAGAGATAAGTTGAATTACTCAAATGAATAAGCTGGAATAATAACTCTGTTGAGAAGGTTAAGGGAAGGACAAAACACTAAAGCAGGTGTTCACATTCCTCCTAAAGGAACTATGCTAATGATACCATCCAGGGAAACTTCAATTGTAAACTCTGTTGCAGTGCTGGAGTTGTAAAAAGTAACCCCTTGATGAGTGTGAAATCACTTACTGGATAGTTATGGATAATCCTTACAAAATTCCATTGTTCTAAGTCCCATCCTACAGGAAATTAAGGAATCTGTTTATCAGACTTGAGTGAGGAGCTAGCATGGGAAGTTCCCACTCCCTTAGGGGTGCCAAGCTTCCAGCTACTTGAGTAGCAATTAGAAATTGGGGCCGGACGCGGTGGCTGATGCCTGTAATCCCAGCAATTTGGGAGGCCGAGGCGGGCGGATTACCTGAGGTCGGGAGTTCAAGACCAGCCTGACCAACATGGAGAAACCGCATCTCTACTAAAAATACAAAATTAGATGGGCTTGATGGTGCATGCCTGTAATCCCAGCTACTCAGGAGGTTGAGGCAGAAGAATTACTTGAACCCGGGAGACAGAGGTTGCAGTGAGCTGAGATCATATCATTGCACTCTAGCCTGGGTAACATGAGCAAAACTTTGTCTCAAAAAACAGAAAAAAAAGAAAAGAAAAAAGAAATTGGGTGTTTTTTTGATATGGAAAGGCCTCTGTAAGGGCCCAACCTTACAATTTAGGACTAAAGATGGGGACTTAAAGTGGCATGGAAGTGTTTTCTCTCTTCATCTTCCTGTTTTCCTCTTTCTCAGTAATTCAGTCCTAAAGCCATCAGGTTGGATCAGGCAAGTAAGATGTCCACATTGGTAATGGCCAAGTGGAGGAGCCCCAGCAGGTTGAGGAGAGCCTTGTGCTTTGCACACTGTTTAGTATATACGTATTACATTTCAAGATAAGCACAAGTCTAAAATACAGATCTAACTGATCTTTGGAAATAAAGAAGAACTCATGGGGTGCCGTTTCAGATAAGGTGGTTAGGAAGCCCTCTCAGAAGCTAACATCTGAGCAGAGACTCGAATGAAGAGGAAGAGCAGGCCACATGGCATCTGAGAGAAGAGCATTCAGGGCAGATCTTTGGCTTGTCTGAGAAGGAACAAAGGGGCTTCCTTATAGAAACTGGAGGGTTATAGGAATGGGAGGAAGATTGTAATGAGGACAAAGGTGAGAAACGTAAGGAGGCCAGAATGGACAAGGTGTGTTCAGGTGTCTTGGGACACAGAAGAGTGAGCAGAGGGGCTGTGAGTGAGGGAGAAAGAAGGTGAGGTGTAAAATTTGAAGACAGCACAGCACTGCAAAGTTGGGTAATTCTTGGAAACAGAGATGTCTTCCGATCTATGTCTCACTGGTTGTCAGAGCACCTGATCTTGGTGGTCACTGTGTTAACTGTGGACATCCAACATCCTCTTCCAGTTTTTGTTCCCCACGTGTCAAAGGAAAGGCCAAATTTTCTGTCTCCTCCTTTTCTCATGGAATGGTATTTCCTATTAGACACTAAATATTTGAATGAATAATTATTGATAACTCTAAGACACCGTTATTAAAATTATAGTCAATTTGAAAGGGTAGATGAAAAGTAAGTCTAGATTCTTGGGGAATATTCCCTGTTATGGACTCTGAAATTGCGTTGTTTCCGGTGGGCTTTTTCCTCACCTGTTCTGTTTGTTTTGTTGTGTTGTTTTTCCTGGCTGAGGCTGAGCAGTTTCTAGGATCAGACTGTAGGTGGAGCAGTTATGCTTTTCACCCGTGTTGCAGCAATAAAAGCAGAAGCATCCACATTTCATGTCTAGACAGAGGACGTGCATGGAATCATAAAATCTTCAGACAGGAGGGATCCGGAAAGGTCATCTACTCCCTCCCTTGTCTTTTAGAAAATTGTGCTCCTAAACCAGCCTGGTGTGGGGATGCATCCTCCCTGCCATGTTCCTTTCAACTGTGTTTAAAGCCCCGCCATTCCATTCCTGGCCATTTATTTTAGGCTCAACAACAACAACAAAACACAAAATAACAGACTTCAAATGTAATCAAATATGTGTGTGTACACACATCCCTTCCGGGGGACAAAATATCGCCCTTGGTACTGCAGGGTCTGGATAGTTCTTTACATTCTGATACTTTAGTAAATGTTATCTTTGGATTCTTATCAAACATTTTGTTTATCTTAGGTTAAGATTTCCTTGTGTTTTAGGTCCTGATACAGAGGGGGAAAAACATCGGGTAAATATCTTTACAAAAAGGCAGGATTAAAAGTCAATAGGGCACGATTTAGATGCAACACCTCCATAGGCCCCAGGAAGACCCATGCCCCATGACTTATGTCTCACCCAGAAGGATGTTTATAGAAAGATTTTTCTCAAGTATATGAAGCTGGTTGCCCTGGAAGTTTTCCTGTGAAGTTATTGTCTACATATCTAATCCTTTTCTTCCCATTCGAAATCACTGTTTGTTTTCCTTTGGAAAAAACCTAGATATAAGAGCTAATGAGGCCACATTTAGGATTTAATAAATACTTTTTAGATGTTTGAAGGACAATGTTGGCTGGGCATGGTGGCTCACGCCTATAATCCCAGCACTTTGGGAGGCCCAGGTGGGTGGATCACTTGAGGTGTCAGGAGTTTGAGACCAGCCTGGCCAACATGGTGAAACCCCGTCTCTACTAAAAATACAAAAATTAGCTGAGTGTGGTGGCACATGCCTGTAATCAGCTACTTGGGAGGTGGAGGTTGCGGTGAGTCGAGATCACATCACTACACTCCAGCCTGGGGCACAGAGTGAGACTCCATCTGAAAAAAAAAAAAAAAGGACAATTTTTGTGATCATCTATTAATCATAATATTCAAAGCAGGTTTCAGAGTCTATGTACAAACTACTCACCCAGTCTGAAGATAAAACAGCCAGGAGTTGTTTGAATCAGATGTTAGACACCTTTTCAATGAAACTTACACTGTATCCTACACCTGGAGATCAACACAGCTGCCTGGGTGTTGCAGCCTTTTCCTCCACAATTTTATGGAAGAGCCCAATTGTTATGAATGAGCAGGCTGGTTTGGAAGCAGCGGGTGATTAGCAAATGGGAGAATACCCAAGGGCGACCCTCCTGAAGGGGTGTGAAAATTCTCAAAACATGAATCCTCAGATAATGCTATTATCATTTAGGTAAATTCTTTCAACAAATAATTTTGATTACCTGGTGTATAACAGGTGTTGTGCTAGAAGGTAGGATAAAGCAGTAAATAGTTAAGAAGGAATATCAATAGTGGACATTTCGATAGGAAATCTGTGGAAGTGCTATGAGATAGTAAGTTTGCAGGAGGTAACATACCCTAGAGAAAATTCTCCCAAAAGGATGCAATGCTTAACCGGATGTCTGAAAGTGACAGGTAGGAAGGCCAGTAGAAAGAGGGTTCTGGGTAGAAATAGTTGGTTGAAGGAAGGTTAAGAGTGGGAAGAGCATGGACCATTCAAGACACTGAAGGAGGTCCAGCATGCCTGGAATGCAGAATTCTAGAAGACTGGAAAGAGCTAGAGGCTGGAGAGCAAGGTGAGGCCAGATCCTGGAAGGCTTTGTTGTTCCTGGAAAGAAAGTTGATTTTATCATAAACGCAATGGGAAGACACTGAAAAGGATATTCTGTGAGGTGATGGAATCAGGTTTGTACGTGAGAAGTATCACGCTGACTGCTGTGTGAATGGATGGGTGCCAGGGAGATATAAATTTGGGAGTTAGCAGGTATAGATGTGAACAAAAGCCATGAAGACATGGCCCAGAGAGTGTGTGTTGAGTGATAAAAGGGACAAAGATAAAATCCTAAGGAATATGGAAAAATCAAGAAGAAGAAGAGCAAGTAATAAACTGAGAAGGACCCAGAGAAATGAGACTAACTAGGAGAAAGTTGCTTTGCAGGAACCAAGGGGAGAGACTGCTTCCAAAAGAAGGAAAGTCAGTGATGACAAATGTCCCCAAGAAGCCAAGGAAACTAAGGACTGAGAAGCATCTGATGCATTTAACACAGGGAGGTTGATGGGTAAGCTTGATAAAACCAGCTTCAGTAGAGTGGTGGCAGCAGAAGCCAGACTACGGTGAAGAAATACAATGACTGGTTGTAAAGGAATGGAGTTGGTCTTCTGGAAGTACAGTTCCAAATGTGGGGACAGATAGAGCCAATAGTCGATAATAGGGCATTGGGTCAAGGTGGGGAGGTGTTATACAAATACAAGAAATTCAGAGGATATTTAAGTACTGAAGGAAGTGGCAAGTTGAGTGGGAGGATGGAGGAAGTCTCGGATGAAGGTTATCGAGAAGGCTGGAGAGGCTGTGATTCAGAGCACACACACAGAGCAGTGGTTTTGTTTGGAGGAAGGATGGGCTTCTGCCTTTCTGTGCATTTCTGGGTTCTGGTTTGAGAGTATTCCCGTCTGGCAGTTCTCATTCTCTCTGTGAGGATAAAAGGTACTAGGGACTACACTTTTCTCCATACCCATTGCAACAGTTTAAAATTCCTCTCAAAGAGGAAGGTTTTTTTGTTTGTGTGTGTGGTGTTTTTTTTTTGTTTGTTTGTTTGTTTGGTTTGTTTGTTTTTGTTTTAGGTAGAGTTTTGCTCTTGGTGCCCAGGCTGGAGTGCAATGGTGCAATCTCAGTTCACTGCAACCTCCGCCTCCCTAGTTCAGGTGATTCTCCTGCCTCAGCCTCCCGAGTAGCTGGGATTACAGGCACACACCACCACAGCCAACTAATTTTTTGTGTTTTTAGTAGAGATGGGGCTTTGCCGTATTGGCCAAGCTGGTCTCGAACTCCTGACCTCAGGTGATCCTCCCACCTCAGCCTCACAAAGTGCTAGGATTACAGGCGTGAGCCACCGCACCCGGCCCAAAGAGAAAGTTTTTAAAAAGTATTCGTGAAATCGGGAGAAGGATAGAGAATTCCTAAAATGTGTTTTAAAAAAAAAAATTTAGGCAAAAGTAATTGATGGTCAAGACACTTATGAAAGTAAACACCGTGCAAATTCTGCCTACAGCAATCGATGGTGGATGCATTAAAGACATGAATTCAAACAAAAACTGTGTATCTTACTCTAATAAACATTTATGAGCAAGTCTAATGGTTAGGTAAATGAAAACAATTCACTCTCCATATCCAGATTTAATGGGTTTCATCTGAGCAGTTGAATGAAGACATAACCACTAATTGCAGTAGAATTATATGAAAATCAGGTAGTTTAATAAACTCTACGGATCTGAACAATAATTAACACAATAACCTGAACTTAATTAGATGCTCATATTAAATGCCGGCAATAAGCAAGTGCTTTCTTTGATGTCCACTTTAAGTGCATCCTAAATATCACAGCATAACCCAGTAAGAATAGACACAAATAGAGTCAATGATGTTTGAAGAAATGTGACAGAATAAATAAATCACACTCATATTCATGCCGCCCTGGGGGTGGGGCGGGCACAGGAAAGCTTATCATTTCCTTGTCTCAACGTCATTACGCGGAATCCAATGTTTCGAACTACAAAGAGTTTATCCTCCTTACCGAAGCCATCTTTTTTGTAGTGTGTTTGGCAGAAGGGAGTCCTTGTCCTCTAGAAAAGGACCCACAGAGCATTAGGAGGGCTCACTTGGCAGCAGGAACCAATGTTCTCTTTGTTATAACTCAACCTACGATTTTCTCCCTTTCCAGCAGAGAGAGAAAAATGCGGATGTGCGACCTAGGATTCTACAGAAAAATCCCCCGAGTAATCATTCCAACACTCCTTCCTATATGGAGTGCGTCTTCTCTACAACATTTCCTTCTTATTAATTTTCCTCTATAGCAAAGTTAGGCGTTAACTTGAAACCTACAGGTGTGTAAGGAGCCCACAAGCTCCCCTACTCCATTGTTTTTAAAAATAGTATTCAATTTTATATATTTATTTCCATATTTGTTTATTTTAAACTGGTCTGTTGAGGTGTAATTGATGTACAAAAAAATGGAACATGTACAATTTGATGAGTTTGGACAAATGCATACACCATGAAACCATCACAACCATCAAGGTAATAGACATATTCATCACCTCCAAAAGTTTGTGTTTCTGTTTTGTTTTTGTTCTTTTGGTGTAATTCTAAATGAATTACAGCAACTTCAGATTTGGTGCAGCAGTCTCAGAAGCTGTACTCACGTGAGTTCTATTCCAGGGACTGTCGGAAACCAACCCCAGCCCCATGTCCCTTCATCATAACGGAGTAAGTTATTTGCAACATCAGGGAGGAATCAAAGATCTACTCTTTTCCTGAAGATCACCACCCTGGTTCCTCAGGAACTGTGGGGACCTTGAATCTCATAGGCCAATATTGGCTATCCTGGGACCTGCAGTATCTTGACCAGTCCCATCATCCTTCCTGGCTCTATTTTAGGCCAAGACCCAAAGGCTCTACAGCCAATATTGGATACTGGTGGAAGGGCCAGGAGTGACCACCAAGGAAGCCACACTCTTGCACTTCCTTCCTCCCTCATTATCTGGTGAAAATGCCACTAACTACATTTTTCTTTCCGAGAGGCTTTTTAAAAAATCATCCCTGTCTGCTCCTGTTACCTAATTCTTCTTTTTTTTTTTTTTTTTGAGATAGGATCTTGCTCTCTCACCCAGGCTGGAGTGCAGTGGTACAATCACAGTTCATTGCAGCCTTGACCACCTGGGCTGACCTCCCTCCTCAGCCTCCTGAGTAACTGGGACCACAGGTGCAGGCCACCATGCCTGGCTAGCCTCATTCTTCTTGACCTTCATGTATTTAATTACTCAGAAATGTCAGGCTTGTTCTTGTGGTGCATGTTAGGGATGTTTTGTATGTGTTTTGATGATGTATTCCAAGCAAAGATCAGTGCCTGTGTAGCTCTCTACTTCTCTCCTAGATGCCCATTCCTGTCTCTGTGCAGTGCGACCTCAGACCATGCCACTCATGATTGGACTGTTTATTGTAGTAAGAGCTAAGCATGTGAGTTTTGGCATTGGATGGATCTGGCCTTGGATCTTGCCTCTTGCCACTAGCTGAGTTTGAAAACTTGGTCCTCATTTTCATCATTAGTCAAATGAGAATGTAATGCCAAGTATTAATGTAATGCTCTCAGTCCAGCAGTTAGTGAGCATCTGAGATTCGATCTTTACCCATAACAGTTTTATAAGGAAGTAGACCATGATTATTTTTGCCGTCTGCTGTACAAGATATTGTCTTCATAGATACTAAGAGCCCAAGGTGAAAGGCATTTTCATTTCTCTTTTAAATGGCAAAAGGAACGCTCTTCCCAACTACCCAAATGGAGATGAGCCTTAAATCAAAGTGTATTTACTTGAGTCAATACATTTTCACAATCTTATTCCTAGTCTTGAGTAACCTAAGGTCAGATGCCACCCATCTTCAGTTAAATCATTTGCATGAATCTTCTTTGTAGATAGATCTGAACACAGCTAAGAAAGGACTAGTGCTCTAGGCATTTGTATTTTCCATAAGAGTGTCATGAATCAAAAGGAAATAGTGAACTTTCACTCTTCTCATTTAACCAATATTCATTAAGCTTCAACGAGGACTAGGTGACAGCCACTGTGCTAGATGCTGGGACTGTTGTGAGAGATGAGACAGGCCTAGGACCTGCCCTCACGGAGCTTAGAGTCAAGCAGGGAGAACCCATTCACAAGAAAATGAACAAATCATATAAACGGATGTGGGCCATGAAACGAACGCACACTGCAAGCCAGAAGAGTGATGAGGGGACTGGCTGCAGATAGTGTGGTCAGGAAAGGCCTCTCTTAAGGGGGGATTTGAACCCGGAACCTAGAGGATAAGAAGCTGACAACCAAGGGAAGAAGGAGGGAGACATTGTTTCCTGGAGAGGAAACTACGGCTGAGAGTGTCTGAGGTTGGAAAGGCCTGAGCTGATGGAATACTAGAGGAACAGAGCTACCGGAGCTGGTGGAGAGTGGGAGAGGCACTTCCTAAGAAACGAGATCCTGTTTCTCCTATTGCCTCCTCGAGTATTTCAGGAACCCATTCAAAAATGCTCTTAGAAAGCCCCCACCTAGATGTTTAACAATTTAGAAATTGATAGGTTATTAAAGCAAATTGGGAGTTTCAACAGAGCGTAGCAATTTAGGAAGGACATTTCAGGTTTGGTATCCTAAATTGGTAACTGGAACTGCACTAATTCTTTTTAAAGTGCCCATCACCACCCTTTAGTATAGAAGACTGCTACACCTCAGATCCCTTTGTGTTAGGAATCATCTGGACACTCAGCAGCTAGGTGTACCTTGAACATAGAGCAGGTTTCCTCTTTCATGATGAATTGTTATACAGTCGTAGCCTCTGACATTTTCCCTTGCCTCATTTTCTTTAGTGGTTTTGAAAACAATAATTGTAAGTTCTTGACAATTTAAAAAATTGTCTGCAGGTTAAATGAAGATGTTTTTGGAGCACTGACAACACTGTCAACTTCATTGTTTGGCTCAAATCAAGCTTCTTATTTAGCTAGGTCAGTTTGACCTGCAATGGCTTTTTTTTTGCAGATTAAAATCGCACACCCTCTCTCCCTCCCACCTCTACCTCTGAAGAAGTGTACACTTGCAAACCACAGAAACTGAAAAACACTGCCCGAAAGTTCTATGCCCTTTCCCCGTCACCCCTACCCTGTCCCAGGCAGCGCTCCTGCTGTGGTGACGAGCAGCTTGCTCTGTTTCTGCCCTCAAAAAGGAACTGTGGTGCCCAGCATTTATACAGTAAGGAACCACTTTGATACTCAGGGCTGGCGGGTGGGCTTCTCTTACAGATAGCCCCTTCCATCCATTCCTCTCTCTGAGACCCTCTTCACCTCTTCTGTTTAATGCAGTCAACAGCAACCACTCACATTGACTTAGATGCATCTCATTGACTTTAACAACAAAATAATAGACCCTTGGAGAGGAAAGAACTCTTTGCCATCATCCTTCATGGGTCTTTAAAACATGATATTAGTAATGATAAGGAAAGCAGCAACCTCTTCCATCATTGACTGTGAGGTACTTCTTAATGCCTGACACATACTAAATGGGCAATACGTATTAAATATTAACTAGCATTATCATCATCATTATCAGGTATTAAGCACACACTAAGTCCCAGGCCACTCTGCCGAATCCTCTCCACACATAATCTCACTGAATCATTGCAAGAACCCCACAGATAAGCAGATACCTTACGACCATTTTACAGATGAGGAAACGGAGACTCTGTGAGCACAAGTGCCCACATCCACACATCGGATATATTCTGGAGCTGGGATTCAAATCCAACCTTCATAGCCCGTGCATCTAACCTCTAAGTTGACAGTATTTTTCTTCAAGTAGGAATGATTTAGAAATAGTCCTCGTAAAAGTCTGGGATATCAAGCTGAATGAATCTCTTAGACTTGAAAATTCTAGAATAAAGGCTTAGCTTATTAAACATGAAATGCCTGTTGGTGGGGTAGGGGGAGGAATAGAAGAAAGGAAGAAGAGACATTTGTCAAGTATATGTTTGTACATCTGTATTTATTGAGTATATATTTATCCTTTACATATGTGTATATATGTGCATATAACGTCTTGAGGACTTTCTTCTTTTTTTAGTATTTCATTTTTTTTTTTAAAGAGGTTGACTTGCACAAGGTCACCCAGTGAGCTGGTGGTCAATTCAGAATTCAAACCCAGGTTGTTCTGGCTTCAGAGCCTCCTAACTCCATTTGTGCTCCAATTTCATAACCCTACTGCACTGCAGGTGCTTTAATAATAATTTCATACTTTCTACTAAAATACTAAAATGGCTTGTCAAAGAAGGTCAGAAAGGTAGCTTCCTTAGAGAATAGTGAGGGAAAGCACTAGATACTTGCATTTAGGGTGTGGATTTTCAGTGCAGGAGTGCCCGGAGATGTGAAGATGGATGAGCCGACCTCTTAGGTCCTTCCCAGTCTCAGAGCTCCAGGATTTATTTGCCAATGAAAATGTCAGGCTTTTTCTTCCATAAAATGATGTATGATGGTCTGAATACATTCTCCACTTCTACCCCCACCTCCTTATATCTGATTAAAAAGCAAAGATTAAATCAGCAAGAATAATTTCCTCAGGAGTGATGGGGTTTCCCTGAGACAAGGTAACAGGGGGGAGTTGAGGACGTGAAAAGGGATACATGGTAGTCAGAACAGGATGAGTTGATCAGGTATAAAATGGTGGATGGGACAAAGGACCCAGGCAATTGAGTGATGAGGGCCATTGTATTGTATTAATCAACAGGCATGACATGTAAACCAGGTCTCTACTTTTGAAAACAATCTGCTCTAATTAAACAAAACTAATGCCTATGAAACAATTTGATGAACCATGCATTTTCTTTTCT
Source organism: Piliocolobus tephrosceles (assembly GCF_002776525.5). Lineage (NCBI taxonomy): Eukaryota > Metazoa > Chordata > Mammalia > Primates > Cercopithecidae > Piliocolobus > Piliocolobus tephrosceles. The sequence goes on from NC_045446.1 coordinate 110,994,058, forward strand.
TTCTTTTTTTTTTTTTAAGGCCGAGTCTCACTCTGTCACCCAGGCTGGAGTGCAGTGGCGCAATCTGGGCTCACTGCAAGCTCCGCCTCCCGGGTTCACACCATTCTCCTGCCTCAGCCTCCCGAGTAGCTGGGACTACAGGTGCCCACCACCACACCCGGCTAATTTTTTGTATTTTTAGTAGAGACGGGGTTTCATCGGGTTAGCCAGGATGGTCTCGATCCCCTGACCTTGTGATCCACCCACCTTGGCCTCCCAAAGTGCTGGGATTACAGGCGTGAGCCACCGCGCCCAGCCGAGAGCCATGCATTTTTAACCAGGGTAAGGAGGTCAGCCTTGAATCAGAACTCGTTCAACCGATATTCATTGAGCTCCTACTCAGTGCCAGACGCTGCGGTGGGCACCGGGGATACAGAAATGAACAGAACAGATCTAAATCGCCACCCCACTGGGGCAGGCGGAAAATACACAGGGTAGGTAAAACAGGCAGTATTCTAGTCAGTATCATGTGCTGGATAGAAAACGAGGCAGAGAAATGCAGAGGAAATGTCAGGGGCGCGAGTAGGAAGTGGTGAGATTTGATAGGTGGTCAGGGATGTCTCCTGGTGACAGAGGTACCTGCGCCAAAGAGCTAAGGGTGGAAAAGAGTGAGTGATCATGTCATCTGGTGGGGAAGAATTCCAGGCAAGGGAACACAGTGCAAGCTCCCGAGGTGGGCGTGAGCGCAGTGCCCTAGGAAAGGGTGAGGACGCTGATGTAGCTGAGTGGAGGATGGAGTCAGAGTTCACAGAGGCCAGATCATACAGAGCACTGACGGGATTTGAAAGGATTTTGCCTTTCACATGGAATGAGATAGAAGCAGGCTACTGAGCAGAGGAGGGAGGTGATGGATTCACACTGCAACAGCATTACCCTGGTGCAGGCTCAGGGGATGGGGCATGGGGAAGAGGCTGGGTACTGGGGAAATGAAGACAGACCATTGCCACTGTTAGGATTTGACAGAATACCAAGTTCCTTGCTCCCTCCGTTTTCAGCCAGCCTGCGGGATCCTCCCGTCTAACCAGGCCAACTCAAGAGTAGATCACCGTTTCCTTGGCTGGCATCTCCTCTCCCATTCTGCCTAGTGCTCACACCAAGCCTTCACTCTTCTTAAGTCACTCTGTGTCAGCACCTGGCCTAGCCTCCTGTTTCATCATGAAAACTGAGGCCGCTGGCATGAACTTCTTCTGCTTTCTCCCTCACCTCCTGCCTCCATTAAAAAAACAGCGTCAACAACCAAGCAGCCCCTATCACACATGTAAACACCCTTCCCTCTTCTGTCTCAGGGAAGATACCACCTTCCACCTACCCTATTCACACACACACACACACACACACACACACCCCACACACACACCACACACCCCACACACACCCCCCACATCCCCCCCACCCCACACACCCCACACACCCCACACAGCCCCCACACCCCCCACACCCCCCACACCCCACACCCCCCAC
>NC_045446.1:110995957-111008569 GCF_002776525.5 Piliocolobus tephrosceles
CACACACCACACACACCCCTCCACATCCCTCCACCCCCCCACACACCACACACAGCACACACACCCATACACACCTACACACCACACACACACCACACATACACCACACACCACACACACACCACACATACACCACATACACACCACACACCACACACACACCACAAACTACATACACCACACACCACATGCCACACACCACACACACACACACACACACACTTCTCCCCCACTCAAATCAACTTTCTTTCATTATCTCCTTTCCCCTTCAGGACCTTGCTGCATGCGCAGTTTCCTTTCTTCTATAAATTAACTCTCTTGCCTTTTAGTAGTTCATTGCCCTCAGCCTATAAATACACCAAAACTCACCTATCAAGGAGCAAGGCTCTCTTGACCTCTCCTTTACTTCTCAGCCAAGCGTCTTGAAAATAACACCTATTTTGTGATGATAAATACTTGGAGTCTTTACTTCCTCACTTCTAAACTCACTGCCGCCTGGCTTCTGACCTTACCACTCAACTCAAACTGCTTTCAGAAGCATCACCTCCAAATTGTCAAACACTGGACACTCCCAGTGTTATTCTAACTGAGCTTGGCATTTGACACTGTTTCTTATCCAGACCTTTCCAGATTCTCTGCTTCTTTGACATCTCTCATGATTCTCCTCCTACGTCTCCGCTCATTGCTTTTTGTTCTATTTCACAGGGACTCTTCTCTCCTCTGCCCACTTTTAAATGTTTGCATTCTCCTAAGGGTTTCCTTCTGGTCTATTGATTTATTTTTTTGTTATCTGACACAGTCATTATTTTGATGCTCGCCTCCCTATGCCGATGGCTCCCAAATATAAATCTCCAAGACTGATATTGCTGCTGGACTTTAGACTCTTACCCAACTGTAGTCTGCTCGACATCTCCCTGGAGACCCATACATGGAAGCCAACATGGCAAAACTAAATGCGTCATCGCCTCACATCTCCCTATTTGGATCCTTTTCTTTTGTTTTCTATCTATGAAACTGGAATTTTAATCCACTTAATTACCAAAGTCGGAAAACCGAGACTCGTCCCAGATTAGTCTTCCTTATTCGTACCAGCACAATGGGTGGATCATTCATCTTCTCTATGTAGGATCCTAACCGTATGCTTGATCAGCCCTCTTCTTTGTGTTTTTTCCCTGCCATGACTCAGGCCTCAAGCTCCCTGGTGCACATGACTCAGTCGCTTCTAGATTGGTCTCCTTGCCTTTGGTCTTTTGCTACCCCATTGCCTACCTTCATGTCCATGCTCTGCAGTGTTGCCAGGGAAAGTAACCTAGAACACAGTTCTGAGTGGGTTACCTGCCAGCTTAAAACCGAGTTCACGGCTGGGCGTGGTGGCTCACGCCTGTAATCCCAGCACTTTGGGAGGCCGAGGCGGGTGGATCACGAGGTCAGGAGATCGAGACCATCCTGGCTAAAATGGTGAAACCCCCGTCTCTACTAAAAATACAAAAAATTAGCCAGGTGTGGTGGCAGGCGCCTGTAGTCCCAGCTACTCGGGAGGCTGAGGCAGGAGAATCGCTTGAACCCAGGAGGCAGAGGTTGCAGTGAGTCGAGATTGTGCCACTGCACTCCAGCCTGGGTGACAGAGCGACACTCTGTCTCAAAAAATAAATAAAACCCAGTTCAGAGGGATCCTATACATGACCTTCAAGATAAAGGCCTGCTTCGAGCGCCCTCTTCCAGACCTGGCAAGCCACATCTCTTGCCCTCCCCACTCCACACCTATGTTCTCATTGTGTTGGGGTTCTAGGAGGTTCATGACATTGCACTTCTCTTCCCGGCTGGAGATCTGAATCAAGTAACACGACAAGGCGACCTCACATGAAAGATCAACATACCCACTTTATTACTGATGAAGTCAATACTGCAGAAAACATCTTTCTATAGACAAGGGCACATCCTCGTTGTGAACTCCAGAACAAGATAAGCACGTGTTTCCTGTCAGCAGCCCATTCCCATCAACAAGAGAAGAAAGTGGAATCACGCACACTCAGGTTATTCTTGGATTCACTAATCAGAATTCACTCTCCTCTTGCCACTATGAGCAGAAGTAAAGAGAGAGAGGGGAGCAGCTGATAGGGGAGCTCCCTTCGTGTGAAAATGCACCACGGCAGTGGGGAAGGAGCGTCCGGGGACACCCGTCGTGCTGCCTCACATCTGCGAGACTTTCTCACGTTGTTTCACGCCCTGGAATAGTCTTCCTCCATTTCTTATGTTGTTTGCATGCCCTGGAATAGCCTTCCTCCATTTCTTCACCTGCCTGACTCATCTTCCGCTCTTCAGTCTGATTTGACCTCCTTCAGAAACTCTCCTTAACTTCCCAGGACGGGACCCTTCTCTCTGCTCACAAAGTCCCTATCAGAGCATTTGCCTTAGTGTAGCTACATCTACTAATTTCTGTATTTTCCTTAAGGGGAAGCATCGTGTCATTCACTCTTGTATTCCCAGTACCCAACGTAATGACTGGCATAGACCAGCTTCTTAAAAAATTCTCAATGGACCAGGAGCTGGGAGCAGTGGCTCACCCCTGTAATCTCAGCATGCTGGGAGGCCAGGGTGGGAGGATTGCTTGAGCCCAGAACTTTTTAAGGTAACAAAGCCTCGGTAACAAAGCGAGACCCTGTCTCTACCAAAAAAAAAAAAAAAATCGCTAGGGGTGGTGGTGCATGCCTGTTGTCATAGCTACTCAGAAGGCTGAGGCAGGAGGATCATTTGAGCCCAGGAGTTGGAGGCTGCAGCGAGCTATGATTGTGCCACGGCACTGCAGCTTAGATGACAAAGTAAGGCCTTGTCTCTCAAAGGATGGAGCAGAGGTCTTCCAGGCCCATCTCCCCATTTGATAGATGCACTTTAAAAGCTGCCTTTAATTGGAGTCAGGCAGATTTGGTTTCTAATTCTAGATCTACTACTTAGGAACTCTGGGACCTTGCCTAAGTTACTTTGTGCTTTCTGAATCCCAGTTTTGTAATCTATAAAATGAGGATAATACAACCTTCCTTAGGTGATTGTTATGATAATGAAAATGAGATATGGTAAATGAATTACCTGGCTCACTTGCGATTTATTTATATACTGGATAAATCATAGCAATTATGATTTTATTACTGTTCTTATTAGTAAATTATATTTCATTTGAGAAAAAAGTTTAGTCAAAAGAATACAGCAATAAATAATGATACAATTCCTATCCTCAAGGAACTTAGAGTCAAGAGAAAGAACATGAAAAAGAATTCATGCTTATGTATAAGTGAAATGAATGACAACAATGATACAAGAGATGGGAAAGAGGAATTAGAATTTTTTTTTTTTTATCATGAGATACTTGTACTTCCCATGAAGTAGTATAATGTTATTTTCAAGTGGACCTAAGTGACCTTGGGTATGGCAATGACTTTTTAGATATAGCACCAAAGGCATGATCCATGAAATAAACAGTTGATAATCTGACTCCATTAAAATTTAAAAACTTCTGCTCTATGAAAGACAATATCAAGAGAATGAGAAGGCAAGCCACAGACTGGGACAAAAAATGTTTGCAAATGACACGTTTGATAAAGGACTCATCCAAATATACAAAGAACTCTTAAAATTCAACAACTAGAAGATGATCAATTCAATTAAAAAATAAGCAAAAGACCTGAATGGACATATCACTAAAGAACATATAGAGATGACAAGTAAGCACAGGAAAAGATGTTCAATATCAGCTGGGCTCAGTGGCTTATGCCTGTAATCTCAGTGCTTTGGGATTCTGAGGTGAGAGGATAGCTTGCGGCTGGGGTTTGAGAACTGCCTAGGCAGCAGAGTGAGACTTCATCTCCACAAAAAAAATAAAAAAATAAATCTGGATGTGTTAGCACAGGCCTGTAGTCCTAGCTACTTGAGAGGCTAAGGTGGGTGGATTGCTTGAGCCCAGGAGGTCGAGGCTGCAGTCAGCTGTGACCTTGCTAAAATGAGCCCTGTCTTTTTTTTTTTTTTTTTAAGTTGAACATCATATATTATTAGAGAATTGCAAATTAAAACAATGAGTTACCACTACACATCAGAATGGTCAAAATCCAAAACACTGATAATATCCGATGCCAATGAGGTTGTGGAGCAACTGGAACTCTCATTCACTGGTGGTGGGAATGCAGAATGGTACCGCCACTTTACAAGATAGTTTGGCAGCTTCTTACAAAACTGAACATAGTCTTACCATGTAATCCAGCAAACACATTCCTTGGTTATTTACCTACATGAATTGAAAACTTAGGTCCACATGAAAACCTGCACACAGATGTTTATAGCAGCTTTATTCAGAATTGCCAAAACTTAGAAGCAACCAAAATGTCCTTTGGTTGGTGAGTGGATAAATACACTGTGCTACATCTAGACAATAGGCTGTTGTTTTTCAGTGCTAAAAAGAAATGGGCCTTAAAAAGACATGGAGGAAACGTAAACACATATTACTAAGTGAAAGAAACCAGTCTGAAAAGTTATATACTGTATAATTCCAACTAGATAACATTCTGCAAAAAACAAAACTATGGAGACAGTGAAATCTCAGGGTTTGGGGGAGGGAAAGGTAAGTAGGCAGAGGATTTGGGGCCGGTGAAACTATTCTGTACAATACTATAATGGTGGCTATGTGTCATTATACATTTGTCAAAACCTATGGAATATATGATACCAAGAGTGAGCCCTAATATAAGCCATGAACCGTGGGTGATAATGATGTGACAATGTAGGTTCAGGGACTGTAACAAATGCACCACTGTGGTGTGGGATGTTGCTAGTGGGGGAGGTTGAACATATGTGGGGGCAGCAGGCACGTGGATACTGTCTGTACTTTCAGCTCAGTTTTGCTGTGAACCTAAAGCAGCTCTAGAAAATAAGGTTTCTTAATTTTTTTTATAAAGATAAGCAGCCTGCCTTGGATTTCCTCTCTTTCACCTTCCCACAAGCTGAAACAGACATGCTCTCAGGTCACATTGGACCATGCTCAGCCGCCAGCCTGGACAACTCACGTTGGGAGTGCATGTAAGAAAGACAGGGGCTACATTTTTTGTTACAGCAGCTTAGCCTTTACCTTAAGCTAGAATAAATGAATGGATGGATGCATTTAGACCACACGGTAGCTCAAAAGGGCACTTAAGTTAGATTACAATAGTTTGTGAGGCAGATCCCAATATAAAACTGCATTAAGAAGAAACAAGCGAATAAAACATTATATACCAGGAACTGGGTAGTGTGCAAAAGCATCTGAGATTAGATAGTTACCGAATTTAAACCATGAGTTTAATTCTGAAATGCCTGGAAATTAAGGTGAAGAGAGAACAACCACCACCCCCACTCCCACTGCCCACCCTCCCTCACTACCCCTTAGTACCTAGTGTCCCAGGTACATTGCAACTCTGCAGCCCCTCTGAAACTCCAATTTCTGACTGCTGCTTCCTGGAGAGGAGAGGAGGCAATGAGGTCAGCACTTTGGAGAATAAGAATTGAAGTCTATAAAGCTGTGAGGAAATTCTGTTAATTATCGAATTGTAACTTTTCAGTAGTCACTTGATCTTTTCAGCCGACTCTGGGAAAAGCAACACATCTATTTAATGCTGACCTTAGATCACCTCTTCATTCAGTACAATCATTCCTCACCTCCCCAAAGAGATTTGCTTGCTTGGGAAAAATCAGCGTCTAGATTGCTGGGAGCTTTGTGAGTTTTTCTTCCCTCTCTGCAACCTGGTTCTTCAAGTTAAAATAAAAATCACAGCCCTAGGAGGAAAGGAGGGCACATAAATAAGGTGGCTGAAGCTGATGAAAGGGACTACTGTAAATAAGGGGACATTTTATTTGCCAAGTTGCCATAATAAAACACAGGTTTCCGAGTGTTTATCTGTTCATAATTTTAATAAAAAATCTTTCTAATACATGGGCATTATAACATTTTTAGAAAATACATAGAAAAACAAAAAAGGAAAACTGATTACCATTCCATGAAAACCACTATTAATATTTCAGGGTTTAGCTTTTCTCTGGGTCTCCCCACCTCTGACAGTCTCTCCATCCCTCACTATCTCGTCCTACCTCTTTCTCTGTCTTGCTGCCTCTCTCTTGTAGAACTGGAATCACCAAGTACACAATGTTCTGAACCTGATTTTTTTCTTCGTTATTTATAAGAAATAATTTTTCATTTTTCAGCACACACAGCCACGAGAGGATGATGCAGCTCAAAGCTCTTAATTCAGGGGTGTGTTTATGTATAGCCCACTTATTGAGTGCCTACTGGGTACTAAGCTCTGTGCTGGGCCTTCATGTGGTGAGAAAGACCTGGTCTCACGGAGCTTACATTCCGAGGGGAGGATGGGTGCTAAATGATACCCAGCAGAGAAACTGCTTCTGCAAAGTGCCTGGATACTTTGCTGGATGGTGTTGGCTTGGAGTCAGCAGCTTTAGGGCTGCCTGCAGAAGGTCCCCACACTGAGGTTTATGATTATTATTTGATTTGTTGGTGAGACACACACAGAGTCTGCACAGCATCTGGCTGCGGGGTAGATTATGGTTCGCCAAGCGTTCCTTTTTATGGATGACAGCGGTAGTGAAGTTTCAGACTTACCTCGAGCCTCCTCAATTTCTGCTGGGAGGCCTGAGTCTGACAAACAGTCCCGTGTCCTCAGTCCCCATCACTCTAGCCCCATCGGAAGCTGCCCGTTGTTTCTAGGCACCAGCCCAAAACAGAGGATGATTAATACTTTTCAGGCTGCCCAGCCATAGCCCATAGAACAGGGGCCAGGGGAGGGCACAAGGGAGAATTCTAACCACCAGCCCACTAATGTCCACCTCTGATGGCCAATGGAGACCAGTGAGCATCCAGGGCTGCAAGACCTTCTTGTGTGTGTACTTGGCCCCGCTGCCCCTTTCTTCTTTGTGAGGAGCTCAGCACAGCACCATACACAACTTCAAAACTTTGATAGGGTAATTTTTATCTTAAAAGAAATCCTGAGAAGTAAAGGTTCTGAGCTTTGTAGAGAAAGTAAATAAAGTGTAACATTCTGACCCTCAGAGCTGAAGGGGTTGTTACAGTGTTACACCAGGAGCTAGCCTTTAATAAAACCTCCTTTGAAATTGTGTCCGATGTACTGAGTCCCGCTTTCATCTAATGCTTCCTCTTAGGGGAATTAACCAGGTTGAGCATCAGCAACAGATGCCGCAGGCTTCCCACAAAGAATGTCAGTCATTGGAACTGAGTTGCACCACTGACTATTCTCAGGCTTGTGGTCCACCATAGCACCTGATTCTTCTCACCTAAGTATGCAGCCAGCTCTCCTCCTGCATTTGTGCAGTTGAGTTACTCTACTTGCAAGTGTCCCAACTGAACAACATATGATGGTTTCTGACTTACCACTTCTCCAATATAATGGACCAGCTGAACCACAAAGAATGCCCAAATGGCAGCTGCCCTAGATTTATGGGTGTGTGTGGGTATTATCCCTAAAAATAATGAGAGCTCATGTCTGCGGGGGCTCTGCAGTGAGAGCAATAATTTCAAAGCTGGATATCAGCAGAAAAACTAATGAGACCATTTAAAGTGTGTGTTAATGTGGTATGTGTGTAAAATTAACAACCCTTTGATAGCTAAGCCACAAACACCCTCCTGAGGTCAATCTGAAGTCACGGCGAAGACTGGCACTGTGGGGCCGTGTGCCAGATGTGAGTGCGAAGGCCCTGGAGCCTAGAGATGACTCAGTTGCATCTTAAAAATTAATATTGTGTTAAATTAGCTCCCACATAAATGCCATTTTGTAACAGCTGCCTGGCCTGTTTGTGGAAGCAACAGCGGTTGGGAGCACATGGGGTCCCACTTCAGGACCATCTTCCTCCTTTCAATTAATCAGTACCAAACACTAATAGCAAAACTACCACCTAAATAACAACTGCACCTACCACTTATTGAGCGCTTAGTATGTGCCATGCTCTGTGCTGAAGGCGTTGCACACGTGGCTTGTCAAGTTCTTCCAGCGTCACTGTGAGTACTGCTGGCGTCCTATTGAACAGATGTAGAAACTGAGGCTCTGAATGTGACATGCCCAGGCTCACAGGCAAGTGGGCGAGCTGGGATTTACTACCTGGGTCTGACTCAAACAGGTGCTCTCTTAACTTGAAGAGTGTTCATCCTTTTTACAAAGAATAAGTGGTGAGCCTCCTTCACAGGGATGTGTGCACTGCGGAGGTAGTGGGTGGAGGGGCGTTTCTCTTGCAGCCAGAGCCCAGAAATGTTTCCATCAAAGGATTGATATCTGTTCTGCTGGAAGGCTGGGTTGGAGGCATCTGCATTTTGCTATAGTAAGATCTACTCCTAACCTTGCTGCCAGCAACAGAACATAACGAGAAAAAGCAAGCTCTTGTGGAAATGCAGTTGAGGAGTAGAAAAAAAGTCTTACAGAAATGAATCATCTCCACAGGACATCTGAGCATCTGTTCATTGCCCAGCACTTTCCGAACTAGTCTGGACCAGAGAAGAGGCACCTGTGACTTTATCCGAATGGCCTGGTGTCCTGGGGAATGGGAAGCCACCCATAGTGGCCACGCCTCCCACACGTATTCTAACTCCACCCCCCGCCCTCCCCTCTTCCCCATTCCAGGGACCCCTGAGGGGTCAGCAGGGATGCCCTGCTGGAGTGTGCTCCCCAGGGCACCTTGGGGTGAAGTCCTGATACATACCGTCTCATGTTGCACAAGTCACACTGAAGCCAGCCTCTGCCAGCAGAGAAGTGAAGGCCTTTCACAAACTATCAGAAATCCAGCCAAGAAATCCATCCTGTCCCTTTGAGAGGGGAAGAAAGAGAGGCAGTCAGTTGACAAGGAAGGAAAGTTCCCGGCAAGAAGCATAACCCAACTCCCAGTCCCAGGGTAGAAGGGAAAGAGAAAGAATTAAGAAAGAGTCAGCAACTTACGCTCCTTTCTATTTTCACAAACCAGATCTGCTGGCTGACCTTTCAGACCAGCTGGGAAATGATACCGCACACGGATCACGCAAATAGGACCCACAGTATTTCCCTGACACTCTGTGCCCTGCCTGCTCCAAGACCCCACAGAGACCCTGGGGACGCCTCAGTTACAGCAGAAGATCCCACATGAGCACAGCCTGGCTGGGGAGCCAAGATGGGGCCAAGAATCAAGATTCAGTATCAGGACGGCTCTGGGCCATGTGCTAAAATGTATTCCGGGGCATGAGTCCTGGTTGCTAAGGTGACAGGCCCAACCCCTCATGCCGAGGACAGAAGGATGCCCGCTGTGCCTCAGTTGGAAAAGGGGCTTGCCAGTGCCAGATCCCAGGAACGCAGGTCACTCAGCTCCTCCCTCTCTTGAAAGCATATAGAAGGGCAAATGGCCCTCCCAACCACCAGATAAATGTCTGTTTGTCCTTGGGGTGTATCTCTTTTTTAGCAACCTGAACCATCTTCATTATCTTCCAACTCCAATGCTATTCAACGCCCTCCACAATCTAGCCTAAACTTAGTCTTTCAGTCCGCCCAGTGAAATAGCTGATCTGAACTGTTCACCACTCTCTGACCTCCCACCAAACTTGCCATGTCTTTGTTCGAACGATTCTCTGTGCCATGCTTGCCCACCTCCTCACCTCCTCTTAGCCAAAACAACCCTACCAATCCTTCAAAGACCAGCTCGAATGTCACCTCTCTGACGATGCTGTCCCTCATTGTTCCAGCCACAGGTTGTCTATGAAATTTGGACAGCACCCCTCCTATGGCTCCTCCCACGTACTAGTGTACAAGGTGGATACTTGTGCGGTTCTCTTCCTTTACCATATTACAAGCTCCATGTGTTTAGGAAGCTGTGTCTTATATTGTCTGTCTCCTGTTCCTCTCATCAGCTAATCCGATACAATGTCGCTATTCCCTTTTCATTGTTCTATCTCATTCCAGCTCCCACCCTTTAAATATGGTGTTTCTCTACCCTGCTCTGAATGATGATCTGACTTTTATCTGGCCTGGTGGCCTCTGCAGATTCTGGTATGTTTACAACTACACTTTAGAAGCTTAGTCTGAGGGCATCACCTGGGAAGGAACCGTGTTGGGGAGAAAATTGGTCCACAGTGTTGCACTGTGCATTCAGAGAGACTTTTATATAAATGGTGCCCCATGAATTGTGCAACACGGCTGTGCAAAACAAGAAGCTGAAAGATGAGTGAAGGGGCTTTTTCAACAACTGAGGCAAAAATCAAATGTAACCCTGCTAAAGGAGAGGCAGAGGAAATGGGAAGAAGAGAACAAGTACAAGTGATGCCGTAAAGGAAGGAGCAATGAGACATGAGACTCTAAGGGTCATTTGCTATTTCCTACTTACCTATTATCCATCCCCCCACACCTCTTCTCATACAGAATTCTGATTGATCTTCCTTTGAGGAACCACCTTTACTATTCACAGGCCATGTGGCATGAGTGGTAGGTGTGATCGCCACTGGCCAATGAGTTCACCATATCCCCATGAGGACTGGTTTGGGGTAGGCATGTAACCCAAGGTGGGCAAATACCAGTCTTATCTGGGACTTTTCTTGTTTTTGTTTTTTCCTTTTTAGGCTAGTGTGGCCACACTAGAGAACCTTTCAAGAATGAAAACAAATTAAAAACATAAAAATAAAGTAAAAAGACAAAGACAGCCTTCCCAGTCATGTGAGCCAGCTTATTTTCTTTCGGCTTAAATCAGTTGGGCTGGATTTCTGTAACACGCAATTGAGAGTCATGACTAACCTAAGAACTGCCAGATTTTGGACATATGGGAAACTGAAGAGTCAAAAACGCCCTGATATTGGGGGATATGGGAGGAAGGTGGTTACCACCATCAATTGTTCAAAGCACAAAAGACAAAGGGATTTTATAAATACCAATATTTAGAAAGCAACACACTACATGAGCTGAAACTCATATAAAAATTTCAGCCAAGATTGGCATGTTCAGAGCAAAAAAGGGAAGGGAGGGAAAATGATATATTTTTAACAACCAGTGGAAAGTGAAATTAATTCAGATGCTGTTGTACTTCCGCTTTCTTTAGCAAGTGATATCTTGAAACTGAAAAGAATAGTACAAATACCATAAAAAGAGAAATGAGGGTGAAGATGTGTGACAATCTAGTAAAAGAGAATTTACTCACTGAAAATGTGTTCACATTCCCAGGCCCGTTTGGACAACATCCTTGAGCACTGGAGGAATTTGAAGGTGTGAACTCAGCATCACTCCAGTTTTCTGTCATTGAAAATGACAGAAAAGAGGAGAGAGAGATGCCAAAAGACAATGCCCCAACTTTGAACAAGGGAAAGGGAGGTAGCTTTTGAAAACTTCACACTGAAAATCTAGACACCAATCTGCAGCAAAATTCCAGGGTTGATTATTAAACAAGTGGATGTGAATACTTTAAAAATGAACGCAGTGGTCACCAGAAACTAGTGTGATTATGCATATAAACCAACATCATTGCCCTAGTCTTTTTTTTTTTTTTTTTTTTTTTTTTTTGAGACGGAGCCTCGCATTCTTGCTGAGGCTGTAGTGCAATGGCGCAATCTCCGTTCACTGCAACCTCCACCTCCCAGGTTCAAGCAATTCTCCTGCTTCAGCCGCCCAAGTAGCTGGGATTACAGGCACCCACCACCACACCCAGCTAATTTTTTTTTTTTTTTTTTTTGTATTTTTAGTAGAGATAGGGTTTCATTATGTTGGCCAGGCTGGTCTCCAACTCCTGACCTCAACATCTGTCCACCTTGGTCTCCCAAAGTGCTGGGATTACAGGTGTGAGCCACTGGGCCCGGCCTGCCCTAGTCTTTACAATGCCCCCCAAACCCTTCATAATCTGGTGCCTGTTTACTTCTCCTTCTTGGTCCCATATCACTCTACCCACCTAGTCCACTCCTCACCCCTATCCCCACCCACTGCACACACATACATGCTCTCCCTCTGCTAAAGCCACCTTCATTCCATTTCTATAATGCACCAAATTCATTCCTTCCAAGGGACTTTGCTCTGATGATTCCTGAGACCTGGAGCCCTCATTATATCCCATTTTAGCATAGCAAGCTATTTCTCACTGATTAGATCCTCTTAATACTACCTTCTCAAAAAAAGACCATTACTATGCAGCCATTAAAAAGAAGGAAATTTAGGCCACTGGGGTGGCCCATGCCTGCAATCCCAGCACTTTGGGAGGCTGAGGTGGGCAGATCACTTGAGGTCAGGAGTTCCAGACCAGCCTGGCCAACATGGTGAAATGTGGTCTCTACTAAAAATACAAAAAATAGCCAGGCACGTGACACATGCCTGTAATCCCACCAACTCAGGAGGCTGAGGCAGGAGAATCACTTGAGCCTGGGAGGTGGAGGTTGCAGTGAGCTGAGACCGTGCCACTGCACTCCAGCCTGGGTGACAGAGCAAGACTCTGTCTCAAAAAAAAAAAAAAAAAAAAAAAAAGAAAAGAAAAGAAAAAAAAGAAATTCTGCAATATGTGACAGTATGGATGAACTTTGAGGACATTATGCTACGTGAGACAAAGCCAATCACAAAAGGACAAATACTGCATAATTCCACT
>NC_045446.1:111008969-111145115 GCF_002776525.5 Piliocolobus tephrosceles
CCTCCAGCCTGGGTGACAGAGCAAGACTCTGTCTCAAAAAAAAAAAAAAAAAAAAAAAAGAAAAGAAAAGAAAAAAAAGAAATTCTGCAATATGTGACAGTATGGATGAACTTTGAGGACATTATGCTAAGTGAGACAAAGCCAATCACAAAAGGACAAATACTGCATAATTCCACTTATATGAGGTATCCAAAATAGTCAACTTCTCTAGAGTCAAAGAATAGAATGGTGGTTGCCAGGGGCTGGGAGGAGGAGGAAATGAAGAGTTACTCATCAACAGGTGCAAAGTTTCAGTTATGTAAGATGAATAAGTTCCAGGAATCTGCAGCATAACACCCTATCTATGATGAACAATAATGTATTGTATGCTGAAAATTTTGTTGAGGGTAAATCTTTTAAATGTTCTTACCACAGTAAAATAAAATAAAAGACTTTATTAAAATAACTCCCATTCACTGTTGATTCCACAATCTTATTTTATTTTCTTCATAGATCATATTCCTATCCAAAATAATCTTATTTGCTTGTTTACTGCTCCCTAGAACTGTCCTGTCCAATTTGGTAGCCACCAGCTACATGTAGCTATTGGACACTTAACCTGTGGCTAGTCCTAACTGAGATGTGCTGCAGATGAAATACGCACTGGTTTTTGAATAACAGGTATTTAAAAAATGCAAAATGCCCCTTAATAAATATTTTGCATATATTCAGTTAAATGTAATATATTATTAAAATTAATTTTATTTGTTTCCTCACTTTTTGTAAAGTGACCATTCAAAAAATAAAATTACATGTATGACTTCCAGCATATTTCTTTTCTTTTCTTTTTTTTTTTTTGAGACAGAGTCTTGCTCTGTCACCAGGCTGGAGTGCAGTGGTGTGATCTTGGCTCACCGCAACATCTGCCTTCTGGGTTCAAGCGATTCCCCTGCCTCAGGCTCCCTGGTAGCTGGGACTACAAATGCACGCCCCCACGCCTGGCTAATTTTTTGTATTTTGGGTAGAGACAGGGTTTCACCATTTTGGCCAGGATGGTCTCTATCTCCTGACCTCATGATCCGCCTGCCTTGGCCTCCCAAAGTGCTGGGATTATAGGTGTGAGCCACCGTGCCTGGCCGGCTTCCAGTATATTTCTATTGGATAGCAATGTCCTAGATAACAAAAAGCTTTTTCTTCTTCTCCTTTTTTTTTTTTTTTTTTTTTTTTTTGAGACATGGTCTTGCTCTTTCACCCAAGCTGGAGTGTGGTGGCATGATCTCAGTTATCTGCAACCTCTGTCTCCCAGGCTCAAGTGATCCTCCCACCTCAGCCTCCCAAGTAGCTGGCACGATAGGGCATGCCACCACATCCAGCTAATTTTTATATTTTAATAGAGCCAGGGTTTTGCTATTTTCTCAGACTGGTCTTGAACTACTAGGCTCAAGCAATCAACCTGCTTTGGCCTCCCGAAGTGCTGGGAGTGTAGGCATGAGCCACTGTGCCTGGCACAAAGCTTCTTAAGAACAATGGTGTCACCTGTGTTGTTCCACACAGATATAGATAGAGATACAGATAGACATTCACATTCAGCACTATAGTTGGTACATAGCAGGCATTCAATAAAAGATCTGCTGATTGAGTTAATCAATTGCCTTTTCTAAAAAAAAAATATGGGGTCACTAGATTGGTAAATCTTAGAAATGCTCTTTTATTAATCAAGGCATTTGACAGACGCTGTCATTTGTTCCTAGCAAATCTAAAGTCATCAGAAGGGTTATTCCCCAAGAATGCTGACTCCAGGTCACTGGGATAAGCTACTTTCAGAAAAAGGAAAAGCAAGTTTGAATTATTGAATTTCACTGAATCTAAGTCACCATCCACTGTAAATGGACTACTATTTTATACACAACTAAAAGACAAAAACTGCCAAATAAGCTAAGATACACTATTGATTGTAAACTGTCACCCAATTTCAGAGATGCTAAAATATGAGGAAAAATGTGTATCTTAGAATGTAGTCATCCCTTCTGACTGTTCATCCAGACCCTCTCTGGACCATCTATGTGGAATCGCTAATTTAAAACAGCGAATCTAAAACATGGTCAAACATTGTTATAAGTTGGTAACACAATATCATTGATATTACAGTGCAGATTACTGCGTCCCACCCCAGACCTACTGAGTCAGATTCTCTGATTGTTGTCCAAGAATAAAGCTGATCGCCTGGAAAATAGGGGAGCTGTCTGTCACTGGAAGGGTTGTCATCGTGGTAGATTATCAGGTTTCAGCCAAGTTCATGGAAGTTCCTTTATTGGGAGTTCCTCTGAATTAGAAAAGCTCTCTAATAAGACCTCCAGTACTATGAATCTCTGATTTTATCACTAGACTGGAAATCAGGTTTTCTCCCCTAAATTCTCTGCCTTTAGCACTAGGGAACTGTAACAACAGGGGAATGCAACGGAGTGTTAAGTATCCTAGGAATATTTCTAGTACTTTAATAGGAATAAGACTTCATGAATATTATGCTTTGGTTCTGATATATTTCCAAGACAGAAGAGATCAATGTAACTAATTAAAGAATGGAGAGAAACAATGCAAGGATAATTTGAATTCATCTTTCGGTTGCAGAGATAATAAATTCTTATATTTGAATATGGAGTAGCTATTGATATATTACAAAACTAATAATAAAACTTCAACTCAGCAGGCGTTACAAGGCTTCCTGGCATCCTCTCTGTTCTCTGCCTCATGTTTTTTTTCCTCTTCACTCCGTGTCAGGTATAGGTAGCATATAAGCTCTGTTTCTCTCAACTATGGGATCGAATTTCATGGGTTCATCCTGCCCTATGTGTGAGCCATTCCTGACCAAGTTGTGTGTGCATGTGTTCCTTCATCCAACAAATATCCATTGAGCCCTTAGTTTGAACAATGCCTTAAGTTTTGTGATTGGACTAGAAATGTGAAGGACAGAATCCTGTTACTTCAGGTGGAGAGGCAAATAAGGGATTCCAGCAATGAAACTTCCATAAACCCAGAATCCAATTATGAGTCCTCCTTTCCTTAATCCCAACCACACACGCTTAACCCATTCCCTGGAACTTCTGCCTCCATTTCTCAATCATACTCCAATTCCTATTCTCCAATAGCAGCCCTGCCTTGAGACCCATCTCCCTTGGTTGAAACTCTACTAAGAGATCCTGCTTCATTCTCCTGGGTCAAACCTTAAACCAGGACCAAACTGAGACGCTTCTTAAAATCTCCTCCTCCCTAGCCCCACACTGCCACCTGTCTGATTTTGATGTAAGTAGGGTATGAAACTGCCTTTGCAAAATTATAACTGAGGAAATTATGACAGTGAAAGAGATCAGACCTAACCGACTCCATCTTGTTTCTAACCTTTAAGCTGTCCTTGTTCATTCCTGGGCATAGGCCAAACTAACTTTGAGAAGGAATTCAGTTCATGGTTTGACTCTGAAACAAGATTGCTAATAGCCCTTTCCCAAAAAGACCCCCTTCTTGCCTGGGGACCAGTCTGCCTTTGCAGGACTAACAAATTAGCTGCAAGATTAGAAATTACAGTTCGGGGTCATGCAGCCTCTGGCTCCAAGAGACTGAACCTCCCCAAATTACTCCTGGGGATAACATCACTATTGTAAAACCTAAGATCAATGCTTGAGATAATTTGCAGACTCTGTACTCCATGGATCAGCTAACACCACCCAGACCAGTAATCTGGTTCAAGTGGTTCTGCTATGCCACCCAGGAACAGAAAACAGCAAGAAAACCTCACTTCAACCCCCTATGACTCCATCTCCAACCTGATCAATCAGCACGCCCCACTTGCCAAGCCCCTACCTGCCAAATTGTCTTTAAAAACTCTGATCCCCTAATGTTCAGGGAGACTGATTTGAATAATAACAAAACTCTGGTCTCTTGGCTCTGTGTGAATTACTCTTTCTCCATTGCAATTCTCCTGTCATGATAAATTGGCTCTGTCTAGGCAGCAGGCAAGGTGAACCCACTGGGCAGCTACAAGTAGATCTCACCATTCTGAGGGTATAGATGGAATCATGGTAACCATAGTAACTCATTTTGGGTATCATATCAGTCCATAGGTATGGATTCCAATATTGTTATGGAATTTCCCATTTTGGACACTTGCATTCCTATGTGCTAATAATTGCCAGACCTGAAGGCAATCTAAGAAACTGAGCAGACACTGTCCTCAAAATTGCCCTTCTTTTTGAATAAGATTTTTTTTTTATTATACTTTAAGTCCTAGGGTACATGTGCATAACGTGCAGGTTTGTTACATATGTATACATGTGCCATGTTGGTGTACTGCACCCATTAACTCATCATTTACATTAGGTATATCTCCTAATGCTATCCCTCCCCCTTCCTCCCTCCCCCCTCCCCACAATAGGACCTGGTGTGTGATGCTCCCCTTCCTGCGTCCAAGTGATCTCATTGTTCAATTCCCACCTGTGAGTGAGAACATGCGGTATTTGGTTTTCTGTTCTTGTGATAGTTTGCTGAAAATGATGGTTTCCAGCTGCATCCATGTCCCTACAAAGGACATGAACTCATCCTTTTTTATGGCTGCATAGCATCCCATGGTGTATATGTGCCACGTTTTCTTAATCCAGTCATTGATGGACATTTGGGTTGATTCTAAGTCTTTGCTATTATGAATAGTGCCACAGTAAACATACGTGTGTATGTGTCTTTATAGCAGCATAACTTATAATCCTTTGGGTATATCCTCAGTAATGGGATAGCTGGGTCAAATGGTATTACTAGTTCTAGATCCTTGAGGAATTGCCACACTGTTTTCCGCAATGGTTTGAACTCAGCTTACAGTCCCACCAACAGTGTAAAAGTGTTCCTATTTCTCCACATCCTCTCCAGCACCTGTTGTTTTCTGATTTGAGCAAGATTTTTTTTTCCCAGGGTCACATACCTGGTCATTTCCTCCTTTCGGATAAATTCTCAATCTTGCCTCTTGATGAAAATCATGTCTTCTGACTGGCCGGTCAATTGACCACGAGTCTCATCAGCTCCCTGAATACACCCACTGCGTCAGGCTCCTTGGGATACTTACATTGCTTTAAGTCGAGTTCAAATTTGCCAGACTCCTGTGGAGGCTGTTATGGTTTGAATGATGCCCCCTACCTCAAGAAGACATGCTCAAGTCCTAACTCTCAGAATCTCAAGAATGTGACCTTATTTGAAAATAGGGTCATTACAGATTCTAATTAGTTAAGATGAAGTCATATTGTAGTAGGGTGGGCCCCTAATCCAATAAAAGTGGTGTTCTTGTAAGAGGAGGGAAATTTGGACACAAACGTGTCCAGATGGAAGACTACATGAAGACACAGAGAATGTTACCTGATGACACAGGCAGAGATTGGTGTTACGCAGCTGCAGGCCATGGAGGCTGCTAAAAGCTGGAAGAGACAAGGAAGGATCCTCCCACAGGTTTCAGAGGGAGCATGGTTCTGCCACCCCTTGACTTTGAACTTCCCGCTTCCAGAACGGTACGACAATACATTTCTGCTGTTTTAAGCCACTCCGTTTGTGGTCCTTTAGTTACAGAGGCCTAGGGAATGAATGCAGGCACCTTATCCCTGACCAGCTATCCCTCCAGGGGATGTGAAGGAAGGAGGGTGGAGACTGCAGCCTTGCTCTGTCATGAAACTTTGCAGCTTACTTCAGTCCTTTTGACCCTGCAGCTGGCTTTTTTATCCCCAGAGCTGCCTGGCTCTCACTCCTGCTCGTCCCCTTTCCCAAGGCCAGCTGCTAAGATCCTTGCAGGCTTCCCAGTTTATCTATTTGATTTGTGACAACAGCAAAGACGTTCAGTCTTCCTGGCTTACATCGTCCTGGGGATGTAAAGAAAAGTAACTGCTTTTGTCTACAAGATTTGTTCACCTAGCATCCTCAGGGTGGTAGGCTGCACGAAGAGGGAGAAAAAAAAAGTTAGATAATGTGCCGTCAATCATATTCCAAGATAATAGATGCTCACTATCAAAAGTGCATTTGCTTTTAGGCTGTTTATCTACCAGTGGTGCTGATACATACCCTCTTCCCCACCTTCTGAACACAGATAAGAAGATAAACTGTTGCTTCAGGACTGAGCAAAATTAATTTATCTATGGGGGAAATGGACCTAACACCTGGTTCCAATGAACAGATTATATCGGGTACTAACTCATACAACTGAGAAAAGTTAGCATTCTCTGTTGCAAGTTTAGAAACTATCTCAAGCTGGCTTAAGAAAAAAAGGAATTTATTATTATTAAAAAAAAATAAAATAAATTGTGTCCACAGCCAAAGGCCCAATGAAGATGACTGGAAATAGAAGCTGGAAAGCTGGCGTGTTTGCTCTCCACCTTTGGCTCTGCTCCTCTCTCTGTAAATGATTTATTTTTTTCTCTCTGAAGACCAGCTTTCTTGGTGCATCAATTAGTCAGTGGAAATGGTTCCCATGTTAACATGTTAAGGTCCAGCCATTAACCTTGTCTCAGTGCCAATTCCTAATTCCGAGGAAGGGACTCTGATTGGTCCAGCTTCAGCCAAGAGCTCAGCTCTGCACCAGTAGGTGTAGTGAGGTGGGGTGAGGAAGGAGTGGGCACAGCACAAGGCTGGCACATAGCTGCCAGGAGTCGCCCCCATAATTGTAAATGACAGTGTCAAGGAAAACGGGCTAGCTAGACAAATAAACCTAAAGGTATCTTCTACCATGATCTAAAAAGTGTCTCTAATGAGCCACACACATGCAATAGTAATGTCAAGAGAAGAATGAAAATAGACCTATTAAATAATCGATCTTTCCTGGTTCTCTATAGGATTCATAGATGGTCTTTGGGACAAATCCTAGAGACCGGCCCCACCCTGTACTTGGGATTGCTCCTCTCCTGCTGTTCTCTCCCTCAGGATAAGTTCTCTGGCAGGACATCCCTCAGTCCTCTAAGCAAATAGGCTGCTATTAACGCCAATAAGCCACAGTGCAAAGAGAGTGAAGATCGTGTAGACCAGGGGTTCCCAACCCCCAGGCCATAGACAAATACCCGTCCGTGGCCTGTTAGGAACTGGGCTGCACAGAAGGAAGTGAGCGGTGCATGAACGAGCATTTCTAGCTGATCCCTGCCTCCTGTCAGATCTGTCAGATCCTTACTTGCCTAAGTAAGGCTTAGGCAAGTCACTTAACCTTTCTAAAACACAATTTACCCATCTGTGATGTGGTCATGCTAGTACCTTCCTCACAGAGCTGTCAAGAATTAAATGAGATCATCCATGACAAGTGCCTAGCACAGTGTCTGGCTCAATATTCATTGGCAGCTGTGAGTGTTACAGCTACGTTTGACATATCGCCTCTTATTGGTTTCTCTGGAGCCCTAGCACGCTTTTTTTCTATGACTTTATTTTCTGTAGTAGAGAAAATATCCCATAAAAGAAAACCTCAAATCTCAGGTACAGTTCTGTTTTAATAGAAGATGCTCCCCACAGCCCCTAACATTAGGGTTAGGAGGAAAACCACCAGCCCATAAGTTAGCTTTCCCATAAAACTGTGAATGCCATTGCAGTCTTTACAGTCTGTGACTCTGGCCTCTCTACAGCCAAGCTGGGTATACAGCATTAGGGAAGAAGTTTAGGATGCTTTGGAGAGAAAACAGAGGAAAGCAAAATATTATTAGCACTCTAGTAAATCAATCACAGATGGCCTTCAGAAATGAACCCGAAAGCAGAATGCTCATTTTCAGAGAGTGCCTGCCTTCTTGAAATAATCTGGAAAAGTCCCAAGAACATCTCTCATGTAAAAGTGATTCAATATTCACTGCTTCAGCTGGAAATGTACAAAACAAAAACAAAAAAAGTCTTTGTTCTTTCCATCTTTGCTGCTCCCATTTTCTCTGACAATAGTAGATAGGGAAATAGCACATAATGACTCCATTGGATGTGGACGAGGGGATCTGTCTCCCATCCTGGGAAAGAGGCTGGTCCCCTCGGAGCTGAGCTTCTCTGCAGGACACTGCAGCAGTAGGATTTGTCTCCCTGGGTCCAGGATGTGACTGTCACCCAAAGGGCACCTGAACTGCCCCAACTCTGCTGCCTCCCGTAGCCAGTGGTCCTTTTCCACTGAAGAGTTGTTTATTGCATAATTAGTGAAAGGTAATGGCCCTTGCAGATACTTTACCAGGGAGTTCAAAATTTAAACTCACGCTGCTGATTAAGATGGACTCTCCTCCTCCACTCTTAATTACCCAGCTCTGTAAAACACTTTTAACGCTCACGGGGCCTCCAAGAGTATCCTGGGTTGTTCATCTCGGCATCAGCAGATTCTACTCTCAACCAACATCCCTACAAAAATACCACAAAAGGGCTTACCAAGGGGGAAGGAAGGCAGGCATTAATTTTTCCCTTTCTCCCTGTTACCTACTTTCTCCTAGGAGGAGAAGCTCAACCGACAGTTCCTGGTTGGCTGGCCGGAGCCCCAAGCTTTGCTTCTGCTCTGAATTTCCAACACATGGTTAAAAATCATTGCTAATGCTTCATGGAAATAAATATTTCAAAACCACGTGCTTTCTGGCCTGCCAGATGGCTGCATTTCACACTTCCAACTGTGTCAGACTCCAAGAAACTCAGTGACTCAAATTTTGTGGTGGGTTTTATGGTCCTGGAATAGGGGTTGGGGTGGTGGATGGGTAATAGAAGGAGGGTTTTTCTAAATTAAAAACAATTAATGGAGTGAGTCCTGCTTGCTTTGCTTGAGTAACCTAGCCTAGCCATATGAATATTGTTCACAGGTAATTTGGCAGCAAAAAATCCCAGTTAGTCAACATAGTCAGCAAAGTTCTGCTCGTATTTTATTTACCTCGCCCCCACTGCCTCTGCCCCCACCTCCAATCCTGTGTCAGCTTAGTCACCCCGTCTTCTCTTGCTGCCTGCATGGAGAGACTCGGACAACACATCCTCTAGATGGGTCAGCACACTTAGAAGTGCGTGCATGTTAGATGCAGACGTGCAAAAACCCCAAGTAGGACTGAGAGGCAGAGTCCTCTGAATCCTTTTACATTTTCTGTCTTGATTTCTCACAGGTCCATCCCGACTGTTTTTCAGGTGTTGTAGAGGCATCAGGATAGTAGGTCATTTAAGTCTCTTGTTGCCTGATGTGTATTATTATTATCATTAGTAGTAGTATTCTTATTATATAAGTTCTCTCTATGTATATACTCATTAAAGAAAAATTAGAAAATAAGAATAAAGAAGCCAAAATTCAAAACATACGTATTCACACAAACCACCCTGAATTGCATAGCACAGAGAAAACCACTACTAACATTTTAACATCTATTCTCCCTTGCTTTCTTTGTATATAACTACACAGGAGACACATATATGTATTCATAATATATTTCATGACACCGGCTTCATGCTCTATGTGCTATTTTCAAACTTGCTTTTTTCATTTAACGATGTATTGTGGGCCTCTTTCCAAGAATGCACAAGCCTTTCTGCACTCATGTGTGCACACACAGCATCAGCATCACTGCAAACAGAAGGAGTTTCTTCCCCCAAAGATGCCCACAGATGTCAAAAAGCTTGGTGTCATGGGCGAGCATATAACTAACGAATAAGAGCAAAAGGATGCCATTTTCCCCTTAAGCTGGCACATGCTCCCTGTCTCAGCTCTGATCTGCTCTGATCTGCTCTGGTTATAAGGGTGGGTTAGGAGGGGGAGGCTGGTGACCCCAATACAGGCAGCATGAAAAGAGGCTGAGCTCAGGCACTCTGTGTGTGTATGAGGACAGAGGAGATGAACACAAAAGCTCTGGGAGTGATTCCAAAGCAGAGGTCCTTGTTCTCACCTATCCTTAGACAAGGCCTAATGTCCAGCATCAAAACATAAATCAACACAGCTGTGGATGCTGCCTCCCTTCCTAATTAGCATGAGAAATGTCATGTCCTTGGCAGCTCCCACTGCCTCTCTCTGTCCATAAAGCCAGTTGAGAGAGTTTTAGCAGCTGGGAGCCTCTTGTAGCCCTGCCAACCAGCCTTTCCCCAAACCCGAGGGAGCTGCCACCATCCCTGCATTCTCTGCCAATAAGCCTGGCAAGAAAGCTGCTCTTCAGAAATCACTGCTTCTTAACAGCCTTCTCCAGGACAACTCCTCACCTGACAGGCAACCCGAACCACAAAGGCCCTCTTGGTCTTCAGTACGCCAAGTCCTCTAAAGCTCTAGGAACCAGCAGTAGCCTTTGCACAGAAACTGTAATATAAATGAGCTACACAAGCATCCTACACACAGAATGTGAATTGCTCCACACAGAACATATGATACAACATGAAGAAAGTGAATATCCTTCAATCTTGCATGCACTCATCAAGGATATTTATCAATACGCTGACGCTGACAGCCAATGGGGCTCACTGCAATGAACCTGACTCTGGACTGGTGATTGAGACAGCTGTCAGTCCTGAGGAAGGGGCTCCTAGTTTCCTCCACGTCTCATTCTCATTTAACCATCATCTCCCTCCTTTCACCCAATCCTTGACCAAACTCAGTGCAAATTATGCACCCTTACTGAACACTCCATTGCAGCCCATTTCAGCACTGGTGCTGGACTCACCATCTGCATCTACCCACTCCAGTGGCTCAAACCTACTTATCTTCTAGGGTTTTTTTTTTTTTTTTTTTTTGAGACAGTATCTCACTCTATCACCCAGGCTGGAGGGCAGTGGTGTGATCTTGGCTCACTGTAACCTCTGCCTCCTGGATTCAAGCAAGAGGATTGAGTCCTCCTGGATTTTGCCTCAGCCCCCAGAGTAGCTGGAATGACAGGCGCCTGCCACCATGCCCGGCTAATTTTTGTATTTTTAGTAGAGACAGGGTTTTGCCATGTTGGCCAGGCTGGTCTTGAACTCCTGATCTCAGGTGATCCACCCACCTCAGCCTCCCAAAGTGCTGGGAGTACAGGCATGAGACACAGCGCCTGGCCAGTATTTTTTTATTTCAATTAAATACACTGCCCCAAACATATTTATCCAAGTATGAGCCCTAAGATTTTGTAAAAGGCCCTCTGCTCCTATCTTTCCTACTCTATCACAAAATCTGGTTCATTCTAACTCTTTAAAATTTGTTTTTAAAAAAGTCATTGGGTCTATGTTGTCCTTTTCAAGCCCAATTCTTCATTAGTTTCTACCTAAATGAAGTTAACAGTGGCAGATCTAGTTGTATCTGTCCTACACACTTGCTATTTCTTCTTTTGGTAACTGTGCCAGTTTATCTTTTAGGGAAGTGCCCTTCCTCCTTTTCCTGGGGAAACTGATGGTCAAGATACGCCTGCTGCCCCAGTCCACAGGAGTGGCCACATAACCATGGGACAATCATAGTGCCCAAAACTCTTGTCCATTGGGAGACATGTTCTACACAGAGGCATCAGAATGCTCCCATGAAATTTGATATAAAGATTCTGGGAAAAAGAGGGTCTATTTTACTTCTGAACCAAGAGCTATAATGATTAATATAGACTTGAGGTTTCCAGCAACCATCCTTCCTGCCATTGGATATAATCTGTCTGTGGTATTAGAGAATATAACACAATAAAGAAAAGAGAAAACTAGCAGAGTTAAGAAATGGAGAGACACTTGATGTCCTTGTTTGAGCTCCTGGATCCAGCTGTGCCTGAAGCCCGTGCACCCAATTATGTGACTTTGTCTGTCTCTCTAGAAATTTAGCTTAGCTAATTTAAGTAGGGTTTTGTGTGTGTGTGTGTGTGTGTGTGAATTGTAACTGGAATATTGATAAATACCCCTCTAGATGGTTTTCTTGCTTTTGGTCTCACCCTACTTTCTTCAGTCTGTCTCCCTGACAGAGTAAACTTTATAAAATACATCATGATTTATAAAAATAAGATATATATACATATATATACATACATACATATAAAACTCATGCAAACAAGAGTGTTATTTCCTTAAGAAGCATCAGTGACTCCACATGACTTACAGGATTAAGTCCCAACTCCTTATCATGACATGTTAGGCTCCTATGCTCTAGTGGCTGTTTCTCCATTCTCACATTTAATCATTACCTCTTTTGTCCTCTTCATGCTCCTAAACACTGTCACCATCTCATCCTCTAGCTTTGCAAACATTCCTGTCATTTCTTTAGCTTGCCTTGCTGTTTCCATATTGTTTTTCGTCTGCCAGGTGACCTCATAACCATCCACTGGGCCCCAGCTCAAGAGATGCTGACTTTTTTAGGTAGAGTTGGTGAATCTCTCCTTTGTGCCCCACTATATCCCATACAGACCTTTATTGTAGTACACAGGATAGCTTATTTACATGACAATCTCAACCACTGGACAAAAAGCTTCTTTGGGGTCAAAGCTCACATCTTGACTTTCAGCTCCCAGTACTTAGTACAGTGCCTGATATACAGCAGGCACATAGTAAATATTTGACAAACAAGTGATTGAGCAAAAGAGTTAATAAAAGCCCTAAAGGGTATACCCTAAGGATGGCATGGCTCAGAGAGGTTATGTCAACAATCACATTTAAACACATCTAGGACATTTAAACACATCTAGTGCAAGCAGTCCTGACTAGTTACCTGTTTATCTCTCTCCTTCCTCATTCCTATCTCCGCCTTACCACTGTGCTGTTCCAAACTGGAAGGCTTGAATAACTGATGAAATAAAATTCAAGTTTTTTTCCCTCTGATATTGTGAAATATATATTTGGTCTTCATCCCCATCTCCTGGCATGCAACTCCTCAAATCCTCCTAATCTCTAAGGTGATATTTTTGTATGCTAATAAGTTGACTGACGGCTGTCAGCCCCTATGTGTCTTCAGGATGGGATTGGTCACAGGAAAGACCAAGGCATGATTAGAGGGTTGGGACTTCCAGCTCCATCCCCGAACCTCTGGGGAGGGGAGAGGGGCTGAAAGTTAACTTGATAACCAATGGCCAATGATTTACTCAATCATAATGATGCCTCCATAAAAACACAAAGGGTTTGGAGGGCTTCCAGATCACTAAACACGTGGAAGGATTGCGCACCCAGGGAGGACATGAAAGCTCCAGGCCCCTTCCCACATGCCTTCTCCTGTGCTTTTCTTCCATCTCTTCATCTGTTTCTTTTGTAATATCCTTTATAATAAATCTATTTATTATAAGTATAAGTAAAGTGTTTCCCTGAGTTCTGTGAGCTGCTCTAACAAATAAGTTGAACCTGAGGAGGGAATAGTGGAAACCACAATTTATAGCCTGTGAGGCTGGAAATATAGGTGACAATGTATTATTCATAATTGTAAGTGGGGACAGGCTTGTGGGACTGAGACCTCAGCCTGTGGGACCTGATGCTATCTCCAGCTACGTAGTGTCAGGGTTGAATTGAGTTAGAGGATACCCAGGTGGCATTGGTTGCAGAATCGATGGCTTGCTTGGTGTGTAGGGAAAACCCCCACACATTTGGTGTCAGAAGTGTGTTGTGAGAGTGTAGTAGAAGAAACTGAGTTTTTTTTCCTGTATCCTCAGACTCCTGGATACTCCAAACGTCTTAGAAAAAGTAACCTATTTGGCCTTTCCTCATTCAACATCATTCTCAGTAGGAAAGAATGGCACAGAGACACTCGGGGTTCACTGACTCTTGGCTCCATGAAGACCAAGACCCTGTATGTCTTCTTCATGATGATGTTCCCAGGTACTTAGAGGAGATCTACTAAATATTTACTACATGACTGACTGATCACATGTCAAAGAGCAGCAACAAAGAACATCAGCTCTTTGGCTGTTTCAATGTGTCATCTTCCCCTGCCCAGACACATTATTCTATTTTTTTAAACCTGTTAACATCTATTGACTCCTCTTTATTCTGTTTTTCAAAACCTGTTAACATCTATTGACTTCTTAAGCACAGTTAGAAATGTGAGGCTGAGTTCTCAGCCTCTGACTTCAGCCTTATCAGCCCAATCAGAATCTTGTGGGTCAGGCCACACACCATGCATGAGATCTGACATTCTTTACCCTCCTCAACCCTTCAACTGTTTTTATTTGTTTGTTTGTTTGGTTGTTTTTTTGTTTGTTTTTGTCTTTTTTGTTGTTTTGTTTTTGAGAAAAGATCTTGCTCTGTCAGCCAGGCTGGAGTGCAGTGGCTGTGATCTTAGCTTACTGCAGCCTTGACCTCCTAGGCTCAAGTGAGCCTCCACCTCAGCCTCCCAAGTAGCTGGGAGCACAGGGGCATACCATCATGCCTGGCCAATATTTTTATTTTTTGTAGAGATGGGGTCTCACTGCGTCTCCCAGGCTGGTCCCAGACTCCTGGGCTCAAGCGATCCTCCTGCCATGGCCTCCCAGTGTTGGGATTACAGGTATGAGCCACTGCCTCCGGCCCTCTTTACCTTTCTGGGTGACAACAGCTAGATGGATCTAATAAAGAGGGAGCTGGCATTCTGGTGAGTCTGACACTCTCTCAAGGAAGGTAAATAGGACCGTCTGTGCTCAAGCAAACCAAAAGAGATTCACCTTGCTGTGTGAGCATCAGCATGCACCAGCTCAGTCAGAAGCTCTAACCGGGTACTGTGGAGAGGATCAATTTTGAGATGAACAATATATTTATATTATCCACTGGCCATGAAGATCCTGAAGGAACTTGTGTCAAGTTGGGGGAGGCAGGGAAGGAAAAAGAATGTTTTATATTATAGTAAATGCAAGTAAATGAAATAGTTGGGACAGCAAGGCATTAATCAGAATCTAACTTCACAGGGTCACAAAATTGAGGACTATTAAAAAAGTTAAATTGAATGAGAAGATGGGCCTTTTCTTTTCCCTGTCACTCACTGGTGGTGCCTGTGGCAAAGGAGAAAACTAAAGCCTGCAGGGGTGTGGGAGAAGAATGAAGCAGTGAGGTGGATCACCACCCAGCTCACTTAGCCAACACCTCCTCAAGACCACCAGGCAGGGAGAAGGCAGGGAACCTGAGAAGGAAAGAGATGAACCAGGTGGTTGGGAGGGCAGGTGGATGAGGGTGCAGGGCTGACAGTCCGGTGGCATTATGCTGGGGAGGACACCAAGCCAGATCTATGACTGTGAAAGGGCCTGGGAAGGAAGGGCTCCCAATAGGCAGGCCTGGAGAAATTCACAGTGAGAGGTTATCCAGATTAGAGCAGCCTCCTACAAGGAGAGAAGCTTTTTCTTTGTAACTTACTGATCTAGGTGACTGAGTATGGGCTCCTCCACTTTGTAGCTTTCACATGGAATAAGACCATCACCATTCTAAACTTGGGTTTCCCCAATCATAAAATGACAGTAATAGTGCCTTCCTCACAAAGTCACTGGGAGGATTCAGTGAGATGATTCATGAAAAGCATTGAGCTCTATGCCTGGCAAATAGAACATTTTTAGTAATACTATTTTCTTTATTTTCAATACCAGGTTGGTATTGGCATGAAGCAGCCTCAAAACATCATCAGAGACTATACCCCAAAACAAAGAGCAACTATTATCTGTTCAATGATCCTTTCTGAGCACTTTCCAAGAACCGTTGCCAGGAGCTTGGACAAACGCCGGTAAAACACTTAGTCATGAACTCCATCACACTTCCCTATGGAAATCACCTTCTGGGGTCATGGTTAGGCATCGGATCCCAAGAACAGCTCTGCAGGACTAGCAGAGACCCATTAGCTCTCAGGTTGCTGAGCTCAGTTTTGCCACGCACATATCACATAGAGGTATACCATGGGAGGGCATGTTGGAGGGAGAGCTGATTGTGTGTGTTAAGTAGGCATTTTTTGTGTCAGATTCTACTGCGTATTAGTATCTGTTTCGGTTTTACACTCTACTAGCGTAATGGCCAAGATGGAGCTCATCTACTAAGGGAAGCAAATAAGCTTTCAGAACACCCAGGTTTTTAGTAAAATTCCTCTGAAAACATGCAAGAAAGACATCTAAACTACTTCCCTTTGAGGATGCCAAGGTCTTTACAAAGAGAACCATTCAACTCTGTAACCATGTGTCAGGCAATACTGCATGAAAATGCATCTTGAGCTGGGAGAGGTATACAGCTGGAGGTAGGGTAGGTGGCTGCCAAGATGTAGGGCAGTTCCCAGGTAGGGAACAAAACATGGTTTGGGATCCATATGCCACTGGTAAATCCCTCTTATCTGCACAGTCTTCCTTTCTAGAAGTTTCTGTGAACCTCATCATGATTTCCACACCCGGCTGACCATGAGAGTCATCTGGGAGCTTGTTGGAGATGCAGATTTCTGCGTCCCATCCCCAGAGATCCCAATTAAATAGACTTGTAGATGTGTATTATTAAAAAGCTCCTTGGATAATTCTGTTGCACAACTTGGTTGGGTAACACTGGTGGACAATGATGCAGAAAGCATGTCATCAGGCAACTGCTGACCCCTCAGAAGAAGAAGAAAACAGCAGCCTGTAGGCAAGAGTGGAATGAAAGCCACTTGTCCAGGGCACCAATGACTCCA
Organism: Piliocolobus tephrosceles; assembly: GCF_002776525.5. NCBI lineage: Eukaryota > Metazoa > Chordata > Mammalia > Primates > Cercopithecidae > Piliocolobus > Piliocolobus tephrosceles. The sequence goes on from NC_045446.1 coordinate 111,025,447, forward strand.
TCCATCTCTTCATCCCCAGCCAGAGTGAAACCAACTGACTCTTGGTCTGCCGTGGACTCCCCTTCACAGAGGTATTGCAGAGGAAATTCAAATGGCCAACTCTGAGATCCTAGAATTCTGAGACATGAATATGGGTTGTTATAATGTGAAAGATGGAATTGCTCAAAGATAAAGCCAAATCATCCACAATGTTTTGCTTTAAAGCAGCTTCCTAGCTGGAAGAAAAGTACTGGAATAGGGAGATGTATCTTTTCTCTTTCTGTCACCTCTCACTTAGATATAGGAGGGACACTGAGCATAACTGACCAGAGCCCCAGCTGTTGCATTCTGAAATCCAGCAATGTAAAGGGGACATGCCTCCCACGAGCTGCTCCCAGTAATGACTGAGGGGTGGGGCTAGTAAGACAGACCCTGAAAGGCACAATAGTCCTCTAGCAATGTTGGCTCAAGGGACCCCCCAACAACCTTTCCAAATCCTCCTCAGACTGCATGGATATCTAGGGTGCCTCTCAACCTTCCAATTTCTGGTCAGACTCACATTGGGATCTGCCAGTTCCAAAGCTAGTGCTTCCTAGCTTTCTCTCCATTTTCTCCCCTACAGGCATCTCTCGCCTCCCCAGGCTTTTTTTTTTTTTTTTTTTTTTTAAGACAGGACCTTGCTCCATCACCCAGACTGCAGTTTAGTGGTACGGTCTTGGCTCACTGCAGCCGGGACCTCTCAGGTTCAAGCAGTCCTCTCACTTCAGCCTCCCAAGTAACTGGGACCACAGGCATGTGCCACCATGTCCGGCTAATTTTTGTATTTTTTGTAGAGACATGGTTTCACCATGTTGCCTAGGCTGGTCTCGAAATCCTGGGCACAAGTGATCTGCCCACCTCGGCCTCCCAAAGTGCTGAGATTACAGGCATGAGCCTCTGCACCCAGTCACTTCTCTTAATTAATAAATTCCTTACATGTTTAATTCCATCTTGGCTTCTGCTTCTTGGAGGACTCAGAAGAGTGCAGGGGTTTTGGAATGGCATCAGTTCCGAGGCCTCACTGGTCCTCCAGAAACTTTCAAGAGCTTTCAGACCTGTGGGCTTTGAGGGTCCAGGCCTAGGTTTCCAGAGGCCTTCAGGCTGATAGAGCCTGGGTAAGACCAGAAGGAATAAGCAGAATCACATATTTAGGGACAAATTTTCATGGTCTAAGCAAAAGTCAGAGGTATGAAAGCGTCTGCTTTTCCTTATTTACTCATGACAGTGTGTCAGGAATTATACCTCTTTTACAGATAAGGAAACCAAAGCTCAGAGAAGTTGAGTAACCTGCTCAAAACCATTCAAGTAATAAGTGCCAAGGCCAGGATATTTCTGTTTCAAGACTACTTTCTTTCCATTCTACTACAATAATCCTTATTCACTAGGAAGGCAGCATAACATGGTGGGTAAGAGCATGAAGTTTGGAACCCGACTGCCTCAGCCTTGTCATCTTTAAAGTAAGAATAGTGGGCGAGGCACCAGACAAGGCCAAGGCGGTGGCTACTGCTTCCACATAGTTCAGTGCAGCAAGCATTTATTGAACACTTGCTGTGTGTCTGCCCCTGGGCTGGCCAATGAGAATACAAAGACAAAAAGACAGACGTAGCCGTTACAGGGCTCATAGGCTAGTGAGGAAAGAGAGACGGCTAGATACCCCAACATGATGCAAGCATCAAGAAAAGTAACATACCATGCATACTTGACACCCTAGCCCTATTAAACCTCTCCTAGTTCCCAGTAGGTCACCCCTCATGTTGCGGTCAGTCTCACATGTACTTCCCTTTACGCCCTGAATCTTCTTTCTCTCCATCTTTGTCTGGCTAAACTTTTCATTAGCTCTCAGCTTAAATGCACTTCCTCTGCGAACGTCCATGATCCTTGAAAGTAGGTATCTCTGCTGTCTGCTCTAGGAGTTTATACTCAAAGTTCCATGGATGTGGGATTGTTTTATTCACCACATATTCCCAGATTCTAGCTCACTGCGGATTGAGTGCCATAGGCATAAGAAAGGGCTCAGTAAATAAGTGTAAATAAATGAAGGAGGAGCTAAAAAGAATTAAGGTTCTCTAGAGGGATGGAACTAATGGGAGATATATGTGTGTGTGTGCATAAGTTTATTAAGGAGTATTAACTCACATAATCACAAGATCCCAAAATAGGCTGAGCTGAGGAGAAAGCTGAAGAGCAAAGAAGCCAGTTTGAGTCCCAAAGCTGAAGAACTTGGAGTCTGATGTTTGAGGGCAGGAAGCATCCAGCATAGGAGAAAGATGTAGGCTGGGAGGCTAAGTCAGTCTTTTCACATTCTTCTACCTGCTTTTATTCTGGCTGTGCTGGCAGCTGATTAGATGGTGCCCACCCAGATTGAGAGTGGGTCTGCCTCTCCCAGCCCACTGACTCCAGTGTTAATCTCCTTTGGCACCACCCTCACAGACACACCCAAAATCAATACTTTGCACCCTTCAGTCCAATCAAGTTGACAGTTAGTATTAACCCTCACACTTGGGGTTGACTCGGGCCACACTGGTATCCCAAGAGATTATATCTAGTAGGTAGGGGACTGCAGAAAGAAGTTCCAGAAAACACTAAATTTAAGCTGAAAGAGCAATGATATTTAAGTCTATAAGTGATGAGTCCCTTGGAACAGCAGCAGTACAGAGGATAGAGCCCAACTTCGGGGGCAGACGGCAGTTAAGGGGAACAAGACGTGGTATCAGGAGCCCAGCCACGCCTATGGAGGTTCAAGACAGGACATCAGTGTCATGGGAAACTAGCCGAAGGATGTAGACTATGTAGGAACAGTTCACAGGTCTCAACTCGGTGCCAACCACATCCGGTTGTTAGGAATTGGTATACTGAGATAGACAGTTTCTGAGGCAGACATGCCTGCACAGGAAAGGGTCCTGAGATTTAATAGTAATGCTTAGCAGTGAGAACCAGAAGCCAAGTAAAGGGAATCTCCAAAGATGTTTGCTATTTCTGCTGGTTGGGAGTTGAGAAGACAAGATCTAGTTAGCTCCCTGCCCTGACAATCTCTGAACACAGGGCTGAGCAGATGGTAGCTCAGTTGGGGTTAGTTCTCACCCTCCATCCTTAGGAACAGGATGGGCCAAACATGCTTGCAGTGGGACGTGTCTGAGAAAACAAAGGAATGAAGATGACAGGAGGCCTGGTTGCCAGGCAGAACTTTTCTCCAAATATGCTGGCTCTTGCCCCTCACACCCAATCTCACCTCCAGTCCGTAAGACTCAGGGATGAAATGTCACCTGTCTGCTCCATCAGACGAAGTAGCTGAACTTCAGCTTCCTCATTAGTAAGGTAGTAATAGCAATACCTTGGCCACTGAACTGTTGTGAAGATCGAATTGGTGTTAGAATACTTGGCCCAATGCCTGCCATCCAGTAGGAGCTCTGTAAACGGCAGTTGAAAGGCAGTATCTAGCTGGTTTTAAAAACACCTTCCTTGTCTTTGGAATTGTCAGTCCTTTCATTCTGGGTCCCTCTTCCACTTCTTGGTGTACTCCCTTTGCTTATCTGCCATATGGCCTCTTCTTTCATGCTGCCAAAAGCTCCCTCTTCTCAGTCCCTGACCAGGTCTGCTGTACCCACATCACTCCCTGTCCCCAAATCACCTCCTACCCTTCTCCCTCTTCAGAATTCTGAACACTTGCTGAATTTGATCTTAAGTGCTAGAACTCTAGGGTTTCACATCGAGTGCATTTTAAAGAGGCTACTTGTTAATTGAAACAAATGCCCGTTTAGTGGAATTGCAGGGCTGATGATCTCTGGCAGTAAAATAATACAGAGTGCGCCAACCAGGTCAGGCAGAGGAGTGTTCATGACCCTTTTAATTGCACTGAGCAGACTGCACCATGCTTCTCAACCCTGCCCATGCTGCTAAATCATCCTGAGAACTCTTCAGAAAATACAGATTCCTTGGGGCCACCCCAGACTTTCTCACTCAGAATCTCTAGGGATGATGAGGAGGACAAAGACCCAGGTGACAACTTCACTTGCTTTAAAGGCTAAGCAGACGCAGGCTGCACAGCCTGGGATGAGAGGTGTTCTCCTTCCCTACCGAGTGCTGGGGTTGTACCCAGCAACTGGGTACCTCGACTTTGAGAGAGTCCTGTCAGCACAAGCCTGGTGTCCTGGAGAACACCTTTCTCTCCCAGTTCCTCCTAGATCTCCAGTGCCACTGCCCTGGTGATGAGGAAACACCTTCTCCACTCCTACCGACATCAGCACAGACTCCACTGCAGTGTCTGCTCCAACAAAACACATACAGGCAAGTCTTACTGGATGCATTACGTACTTAAATAAGTGTTTGCACCCATTATTTTACTGAATCATCGCAATTAAACGAGGTAATTACTATTATTATCCTCATTTTACAGATAAGACACTGAAGCCCAAATTAATTAATTAATATACCTAAAGGCACACAGCTAGTAAGTGGTAGGATGTGAACCTAGGGTGGTTCAAATCCAGATTCCTAATTCTTAACCCCAGTGCTTGGTTGCCTTTACGTTCTTAGCCACAGGGCCTCCACAAATTACTGTGTCTTCTTTGTACCAGAGGCAACTGTTATGTTGTGTTTTGGAATGCTACACATTCTGCCCTCTGAGGGCTGGAGACGGAGCAGCAGCTTGTAATCCATCAACAGCTTGGAGACTCTTTCTCGAGCAATAAAATCATAGCTCCCACTCCCTGTAGGAAGCCTTCAAGACACAGCTCTCGGGTTCTGTCTTCCCTGGCTCTTGAAACAAAGCCATTGAAGTGGCTTCCTCCAGGCTCACAGCCAGGCAGCGGTCCACTTGCTTTCTTAATAGGATGGCTGGGGCCCTAATCCTCCAACACATCAATCAAATGGCAGTCAACTGGAACAGTTCATATAAGTAGACACTTTGTACTGTCCTTCCCTTGGTCTAACCAAGTTTGAACTCCTAAAAAGATCTCAAAGAGGATGGTGCATATCAACTGTACTCAGAATGGTGCTTCTCAACCCTGGAAGCATTTTCAAGTTAACTGGGAAGCTTTTTCGAAAATATCAATGCCTGAGTCCTACTACCCAAGCCTTCTGACTTAATTAGACTGGAATGGAGCCAAGTATCCAGTGATTCTGAGAGCCCAGCTTTAGGATGTTGCTGCAGGTCAGCTGCTAGGAATATCTTCTAAACTTTGCGAGATGGTTTTCTGTCCCCCTTGGGAAATTTAAGTGGCCTTTTCCCAATGAAAAGGAGGTAATTGTTCATTTTAAAAGAAGCTTCTTTCACTTTCTCTTCCACATGTAAGACAGAGAACTCCTGTGGACTGGTGTCTCATGAGAACAGAAACACTCTAGCTGACACCAGAACAGTCTGCCTTGGTGGTCATGGCTGAGAGACCTGTACTGAGGGTGTGAAGCGGAACCCTCTTTATTAGCCAGAAGAATGAGTATAGAAATTGTAGGCTCTGGGGGCTGGATTCTGGTAATTGGTTCTATTGGATGGACGGTCTTCAGACATCCCAGAAACAGAGCTGTCTCCAAAATCTTTAGGGAAAAAAAAAAAAAAAGTTGTCACTCTCCCCTGTAATTCATTCCTTGGTCTCACAATACTTGGAGTCCAACAATTTTTTTTCCCACACTTAATCCAAATGCATCCTGTTGCAATTAAACTTCAGTTGTCTTGCTTGTCCTTGTTTGAAACAAAGGACAGCTGTTCTCCTTTGCACAAAGCTCTTGAGGACTGAGCAGAGGATGGTGATAGAGGGTAAATACAGAGTTGTCTGACCTTGGTTTTGAGTAAACCCTCAGGTAAAATTTTTCTCTCCCTCCATTATCCTGAGGAGCTAAACAAAAGGGCATCTGAGTTGAAGGTCCTAGATTTAATCCCTGGAATGAATAATGGAGACTTGGGGTTATTTGATATTGTTGTTCATCTCCAGTTTCTTCATTTATAAAGTTGAATAAAATTGTATTAAGGAAAGGCCACATCTAATGAACAAATCATCCTCATTTGCATTCATTTTCACTGCTCCTCCATCCACCTCCCACCACTAATAGCTGCACCTGAATTTCCTGAACCAAAAGGATGGAAAGATAAAGCCAGTGTATGAGCTGACTATTTTCTGTAACCTACAGAAACTAGGACAATGTGAGCAGCACAAGGCTGTTGCATTTAAGGTCTGGGGATTTTCTCCAAGGGACAAGTTTGGATTGTTTATGGGTTGATAAACTGAACGAACAGAGGTAGTTATCTGAGAATCTTGGGGGACTTACCTCAAGTGTCATATTTCTGTTGGTTTGTGATTGTATAGTCTGTGTTAACTGCTTTGCAGTCATTCCCAGGACTTGAAAGGAAAAAAAAAAAAAAAATCCAACCTGCTTGGTGACTAATCATTTGAAGAGAAGTCTGCAATCTGTTAGGCAGAATGTCTCACTTCTTTCCCCTCTGCCCTATTGCCATGCTATTGAGCTGTGTGTCTCTTTCCAGTTTTCCCCATTGGGCTAGCTCTGTTTTCGATGTTGTCTTCGGCAAATTACCAAAATAGAATTTATGATTCATTGACCCAAATTATGTTCCCACTGACAATATCTGCAGAAATTCTGTTCAACAATAGCTTGCTGACTTTACAGAAAACACACATCACTCCCTGGAGTTCACCCGCCCCAGGAAGACCAACAAAAAAGCAAATTAAATCTTATCTCCTCGGAAGTCCTTGATGAAGAACATCCTGGTCTTGGCAATTCACTGCATATTTTCAAAAAGCATTCAGAAAGCAAGATTGTTAGGGTTTTCTGTGAATTGTAGCTAAATCCCAAGGCATATATGAGAGACCGCTCTGTATGAACAGCAACCTTTTTTTCCCCCTAAACCACAATGCTGACGTTGAGATCCTAGGCTTACTTTGTGTTCTGAGCACCTTAAGGCATCACAAGCATTTATCTCAGTGGGTAATTGTCAATCGAGACAAATGATAAGACAGTGTTAATCATTTTAGGAAGTTTATTTGCCAAAATTAAGGACTCACACTCTGGAGACAGGTCTATGCCTTTTTCTGAAGGTAATTCTGAGGGCTTCAAATTTAAAGGGGAAAGGGTGGGATATTCAGAAATATATAATTTTCATGTAAGAGGCGGGTAGGGGGAAAATAGTCACTCAGGCCTTTGGCTCAGTGAATCTGCATTTTTACATAAGATAACATAGATAATAAGGCAGAGGAAACGATCAGATCTGCCTTTGTGTCAGGTGGGCAGAGGGATGACTTGAGTTCTGTCCTCTGTGGCCCTGCACCTGTGAAGATAAGCCATCAATTTGCATCGCCCTGGTGAATTTTAACAGAAATGCTTTGGGGTGAAGATCTTTGGGGCCACAAGGAATTTTCTTGTGGGCAAAATATGAAGGAGGTATGTAGCTTTTCATCTTATAGTCATCTTATTTGGGAACCAAAACGGAAGGCAGGTTTGCATGACCCAATTCTCAGCTTGATTTTTCTCTTTGGCTTAGTGAGTTTGAGGTCACAAGATTTATTCTCCTTTCACATCCTCCACCCCCAGCTTTTCTTTAAAATCTTTTGGAGAAAGCATTTTAGAAGGAAAATGTGTCTTTGGTCTCAGGTGGCTTTTTCCTTTTTCTTTATTTTTTGAGCTGGTTCCTCATCACTAGGATGGTTTACTCCTAGAAATTCAGGTCCTGTGTTGCTAGGAAGGCTCATTCCTGGGAAGTCGTGTCCCACAAAGATAAAAATAGGAGGAGGAAAGATGGAAATGGAAAGAAAAATATAGGGACCTAGGCCAGATATATAGCAACAAAGGGGAAGCAAACCTGGAAGCTGGTTCAGGCTATTCTACTGCCTCCTGAATTAGAGTAATTCTTTGAGCCATCAGGCCTTTTGGTTGCATGTTGACTTGTTTGCACGCACATACCATAAGACCATTGTAAGCAAAAACAGGACAAAACATAAATTATTCTTATTATAGGCAATAGCTTCTGCCACCAAGTTCCCTAGGACCCAAATCAGCCAACTTGTCAATCAATAAGTGAGGGTTTTGGATTTGACAGGTTGGTTATCTGGGTTTTTATATCGGTCATAAGTCGGGTTATGTTATTTGATTTATCTGAAATATAAACACAATATTTGGTTTTTATGATGGTGCAGGTCCCACCTTGGGCTGCAGTGAGTATATTAAGGTCGTACAATTTTGCAGCACAACTTTCCTCATAAGGAACTTTCCTCATAAGACCTCATTTTTTAGCAAAGAGATACTCATGCAGCTGTCATTTAGGGCCTTTTGGGTGTAACTTGTTAGGGCCTTGTATTAGTCCATTCTCAAACTGCTATAAAGAATTATCTGAGACTGGGTAATTTATGAAGAAAAGAGGTTTAATTGACTCACAGTTCTGCGGACTGTACAGGAAACGTGGCTGGGGAAGCCTCAGGAAACTTACAATCATGGCAGAAGGGCGAAGGGGAGGCAAGCACCTTCTTCACATGGTATCAGGAGAGAGACAGCAAAAAGGAGTGAAGCACTATCCATTTTCAAAACAACCAGATCTCATGAGAACTCATTCACTATCTCGAGAATAGCAAAGGGGAAATCCTCCCCCACGATTCATTCACCTCCCACCTGGCCCCTCCTCCAACACTCAGGGATTACAATTCAACATGAGATTTGGGTTGGGACACAGAATCAAACCGTATTAGGCCTCTCTATGCCATATAACATCTTCAATACCTATTTGTGGTACAAAGATTGAAGTTAAGTGATCATACCATTGGAATACCGAATGTGTCCAGCAAGATTGTAAATGAAAAAGATTTGCTGGTTTTGGTAGAGTCTGAATTATTCATCCTTGTGTGTAAGTATAACCACCTAGGGAACACCGTCATAACATCCTAGAGGTAACCACAGGCACGTTAGTGCCACATAGCTAATATGTCCCATTTGGAGGTAGCCAGTAAATACCTGGTTGCTGTACCCAATTGGTGGCATGCCAGTCTGTGTCTTGTCTAATAATAATGTGGTCACAACGTTCTCCAGGTGTCCACCCCACATCTCTTCTACTGTTTGGCCATTGGTCCTTGGTGTGTTTTCCCTGTTCCCAGCATAAAGGAGCATTTTGGCTAAGCTGGCCTAATGAAGGGGTGAGCCAGATAAACCCAACCCAAATTTTCATTATCCCATTTTGAAAATGAGCCATTTTTGGGGGCATAGTTGTCACCTTCTCTTTTAGTTGGGGAGATGCTAAAGTGAGAGTTAGTGAGCTGATCCTTTCCATTAAAAAACATTTCCCCTGTTCCTTGCTCTTAAGAGTGTTTTTAATAGGTCAATTACATATATTGTCTTTTGCTATGCCAGCACTAAGGATACCAGACTGTTTCTGTGATGTAATACATTTTTGATACTTTATCTCGTTCTGCCCTTGGAAGACAGATACCCACCATGGTAGGCCGGAGCCCCTGGAAAGAGGCATGAATCCGCATATCCAGGAGGCATCCTTTTGTAATCTGTCTGCATAATCCTGAGCCCATTGTAGAAACAGGTTTGTTTCATGGCTGACAGCGGGTGGCAGTGGCAAGAAAGCATTGGGACATAGGAGAAATAAAAACAAGGTTGTGAAATTGATTTTAACTACTAAAAGGACATTAAATCAGACAAGGAAAGCGCCCTGTTCTGTGTAAGACAGCAGTTGCCAGTATCTCTAGGACAATTGTTGTAATAGCTATTATAAAATAAACATAGGTGTTCTTTTGTATACAGGCCTGGACCTGTGTCTTGGGTTTAAGCAATCCACAACAGCTGTCATCTGCTTCTAGTGCTGAGTCAAAATTCAATGTTTAGTGAGTCGAAGGCAAAGATCCCTGGCAGGAGTCACTGTCCACTCAGGAGGTTGTGCCTTTTTTAAGATGAGAGATGTGAATCCATGAGTCTATACCCTCTAATTTTGTACCACATGGATTAGCCAATAGTACCTGGAATGGCCGTTCTACTGGGGTTGAAGGGAGTCCTTCATTAAACATCTTTTTCAGTAGACAAAGTCTCCAGGCTGCAGATTATACCTGGAACCCTATCTTCAGGGAGAGTGCACTGTGAAAGGAATTCTTTACTGAATCTTGTTTTTTTTTTTTTTTTTTTTTTTAAAAAAAGATGATAAATGAAGCACAAAAACTGCAGGAACCCTGCAGGGTCCCCCTTCTCCACATCTTCCAGATGACAGGCTGCCACCAAGGCTACCAGGGAATCAACAGTAAGTAGGGTCTTGGGAGTTAGACTCCCTACTGCCTTCTGTTGAGTGAGTGGCAGACAAGGAAGTGGGGGATGGTGGAACATGCAGGAGGAGGGAACAGATCTGGTTCAGGAAGTTCAGAGAGATAAGGGTACAGTCGGGGTAGAGGGGGAGGTGGGGAGGTGGGGAGGGGGTGCTCCAAGGCGAAAGGAAGGGATTTAGAGGTTTTCTTTAAAAAAGATAGAACGTTAGAGAGTCCTTGGTTAGCGTTTCTGAGTTGTTTGTTGGCCTCCTGTGAGGAGGTGAGGTGATCTTCCCTGCTTTTGCTACTCTCCAGGTGCCACTGAAAGTAGTTCTCCCATTCTGGTTGTTTTTGTGCCTGCGTTTTCCATCCTAGTTCACAGGTATGCTAATCTGTGCATCTCAAATGATCCTCATCTAGGCCATTGTAACTTGGAATCTGCTTTGGTTATAAGGGTCCACTTGGTTAAACATTTGCATGACAACTCACTGTACATGTATTTTGCATGTACCCGGCTGGAGTTTCTAAAGATGGAACTTTATGTTCCACAGTTGCTGGGGTTTTAGCCAACCTAGAGGCCTTGTTCCCCAAATTTTATTTATTTTTCAGATTTACCAAGTCAGGGAGTATGTCAGACCCAGGGTGTTCTGCTTGCAGACCTAGCTTTTCAGGGCTGTTACTCCCTGAACCAGTTCGATCCACCTGTGTCATGGCTACGTGGCAGTGTGTCAGGGGCTCAAGGTGCGGGAAGGGTCAGCTCCGTATATGCACCTGCCAGCTGAGATTAGACTCTAAGCGTGTTCTTCTGAGGGGATAACCTACTCAGAGCCATGGCACGTCTTAGGGAGCATTCCCCTCAGACACTCATATGATTCTCAGTTGCCTGAAAATGCCCTGAAAGGCTGAGGGGAGCATGGCGCTCTTATTTCTTTGGAGTGGAAAATTCCACAGTCATAAGTGAGAGGGCTTAGAGTTGGTCAAATCTGATAAGAGAAGGACGAAAACATACAGAAAAACCCCCGAACAAGACAGAAACAAACAAACAAAACAGCTAAGCAAAACAATGATCACACAAATTACACATTTCTGAGTGCTCCAAATGTAAGGAGAAATTAAGACCAGCTGGTTGTTAACACTAACTTTAGTCATTAAAGAGAATTTGCAAACCAGAATCCCAACTCAGCTCCTTACCTACTGATGGGGCCCGAGCTGAAGACCGCTCTCTGCCAATGCAGAAGCAGACAAGCCCCTCTTCCGTGATAGAAGCAAGTGGAAACTCCCAGCAAAAAGGAGTTTTTCTGAACAGCAAATTAACCTCAGACACCCGATTAAAAATGTTAGGAGGTCAGGGATCCCTGCAGGAAAGAGGCCCTAGGCCTCAGCAAATTGTGCTATCGGTTTGAGCTGTAAAGAGCCCAAGCCAGTACCAAGTACTGATAGAAGGGCAGCCACAGGCCTGGGCCACCTTCTTCACTCAGGATCCCTCTGTTGTTACCAGATGTCAATCGAGAAATATGCCAAAACAAGTCTCAACTCATTTTAGGTTTATTTGCCAAAGTTAAGGACTCACACTCTGGAGACAGGTCTATGCCTTTCTCTGAAGGTAATTCTGAGGGCTTCAAATTTAAAGGGGAAAGAGCGGGATATTGAATACACAGTTTTCATGTAAGAGGCGGGTAGGGGGAAAATAGTCATTCATGCCTTTGTCTGGCTCATTGAATCTGCATTTTTACATAAGATGATATAGACAATAGGGCAGAGGAAACGATCAGATCTGCCTTTGTGTCAGGTGGGCAGAGGGATGACTTGAGTTCTGTCCTCTGTGGCCCTGCACCTGTGAAGATAAGCCATCAATTTGCATCGCCCTGGTGAATTTTAACAGAAATGCTTTGGGGTAAAGAGTTTGGGGCCCACAAGGAATTTCCTTGTGGTCAAAATATGAGGGAGGTGTGTAGCTTTTCATTTCGTAGCCATTGTATTTGGGAACCAAAATGGGAGGCAGGTTTGCATGACCCAGTTCCCAGCTTGACTTTTCCCTTTGGTTTAGTGAGTTTGAGGTCACAAGATTTATTTTCCTTTCACAATATGTATGGTGTACAATAACCAGGCTCTGTCTTGGATTGTTCTTGCCCATGATCTTAAAGAGGAAGCAAAGTAATCTGAAGAGCCAAGAAACCAAACATATTTTACTTCCCTTGAGAGGTCAACATTTTTCTTAGTGATTTTTGCTTTTGTAAAGTTATCTTAGAATAAAAAAGTGAAATTTAAAAGCCTAGTTCGTCAGTGTTGGAGCTCAGAAAGCAATACACCAAAGACTGACACTTTTACATGCTGAGAGGCCTTTGAAGCTGCCTCAGAATCAAGGTTCCTCTAACCTTGTCTTATTGTCCACTGTTCCCCAAATCCTTCACCAGGTACAGGGAAAGGCTCTCTCTCTCTCTCTTTGAACTTTCCTTATCTGAATAAGAAAGCAAGATTCTTTCCAGAAGAAATGCAATTTTCTTAAGATCCTCTCTCTAGGAATCTCATCAAATGACCAGGAAAGATCAACCACCTAAGTAGAGAAGAGACTGGAGTCATCACTACACCCAGACAAACTTTTCATAGAATTTTCAGAGAGCACCTCAGAGAGATTACCTGGGGGACTTTATCTGCATAATAAGACAACCTTTGTTTCTGTGCGGTTCTGCCCCTCACCTTCCCAAAGAGAATCGTTTACTAATAATTGTCTGCATTGGGCCTATTCATTCCCCCATTTTCTTCTCCCCTATGAAGGGGGCATTTATGTCTCAACCATCTGGCCTCTCTTTGGGTTCAGATTTTGTATGACTCTCATGCATACATGTGCATGTAATAAATTTGTTATGCTTTTCTCTTGTTGACCTGTTTTTTATTATAGGGATGTAGGTCATAACACTTTATGATGGGGAGGAAAGGGATCACCCCCTTTCTGCCCTACATCAGTTTACAATCTGTTTGGCAGAGGTAGAATCCTCACAAGGCAAGATAGAAGCATAGATGATGAAGTAACCAGACACCACTCTGCCTCCTCCAGCTAATGCAGCTATAAAAACTGAAAAGGGCTGGGCTCAATGGCCCTGTAATCCCAGCACTTTGGGAGACTGAGGCACAAGGATTGCTTGAGGCCAGGAGTTTGAGACCAGCCTGGGCAACATAGGGAGATCCAACAATTACACACACACACACACACACACAAAATAGCCAGATGTGGTGGTGCGCACTTTTGGTCTCAGCTACTTGGGAGGCTTGCTTGATCCTGGGTGTTTGAGGCTGCAGTGAGCCGTGGTCATACCAATGCACTCCAGCCTGTGTGACAGAGTAAGACCTGTCTCATAAAAATAAAACATAAAAATAAAAAACCAGAAAAGAACGGATGGAAGTTATTTGATTATGCTGAAAAGTAAATGATAGCAAGTGGATTGGGAAATAAGACCAAAATGAAATATCACAGAACCAGCAGTAAGTTGCTGCCCCCCACCCTTTTTCTCCTTGGTATCCTCTGGCCTGGATTGAAGGTTGCCTGAAAACTGTGAGAACCAGAAAGAGACAGAGAGAATTCCGGGAGAGGTCTGCTACTTCTGGCTAGAGGAAACAGAAAATGGGACTCCTAACACTTAGGGGAAGTAGGGGCAGCAGTCCAATTTTCTTCTGCTTTTTCCTTCATTTTGTTGTGCTCCAGTCCCCATACGATCCCGAGGTGGTTGTGGCAATGGCAGCAGTAGGGCCCATGTGGACTTAAAACTCAGAGGAAGAGGAACCTCCCTCTCTGATTGGGAGAAGCTCTGGTCCCAAGATCATGGATGCACCCCTGTTACTTTTCTTTCTCTCTGTCCTTCTGCCGCTTGGTCCCAGATGCAGGCACACTCATGGAAGTATGCAGTAGAGTGGGGCAACTAAGCCCCGGCTTTCTGACTGGAGGAGCAAAGAGTGGAACCACAGCAATCTGAAAAGTACTGGGGAGATCACAGGGAGGGAAGAACTTGAGAAAGTTGTTTCTGAATTTCTGAGCTCACCCAAAAGGTGCACATGGATGGATCTGACCCGAAACAAAATATCCTAGATGTTGAAAACTGAACTGTGGTCTCAATTCACTGCTCCATCCAGACTGGTCTCCAGGTGGTGTATATGTGGTGACAGATCTGAATAGTACTTCAAAGGCTTTCAAAACTGAACTGACATTGGAACCATACATAGAGAAGTGTGGTTGGAACATATGACTTGAACCCCACCAGGCTGACTGCCTATTAAACAAAAATATAAACACTTTCCATAAGGTTTAAATAAGACTCAGGCTCATAATATAATATTGAAAATGTCTAGAATGTCATCTAAAATTATTTGGCATACAACAAACAAATCTTGCACAGGAAAAGATAATCAGCAAATGTCAACCATAAGATAACACCAATGTTGAAATAATCAAACACATTAAAGAAGATATTATAAAAATCCTCCAAGATGTAAGGTTGAACAATTTTGAACCAAATAGGAAAATATTAAGCCTTAGCAAAGAAATAGGATATATTTTTAAAAAATAACCAGATGTAAATTTTACAACTAAATAATATAATAGTTTAAAACTTTGTAAAAACATATTAGTTGGGCTTAATAACAGAATGGAGATGACAAAGGAAAGAACCAATAAACTTGAAAATAGATCAATAGAGGCCAGGCGTGGTGGCTCATGCCCGTAATCCTAGCACTTTGGGAGACTGAGGCAGGTGGATTGCCTGAGCTCAGGAGTTCAAGGCCAGCCTGGGCAACACAGTGAAATTCTCTCTCTACTAAAATACAAAAAATTTGCAAGGCCTGGCAGCATGTGCCTGTAGTCACTTCAGGAGGCTGAGGCAGGAGAATCGCTTGAACCTGGGAGGTGGAGGTTGCAGTGCACCGAGATTGTGCCACTGCACTCCAGCCTGGGTGACAGAGCAAGACTCTGTCTCAAAAAAAAAAAAAAAAACAAAAAAAAGATCAATCGAAATTATTCAGTTATTCAATCTGAAGAACAAAGAGGGAAAAGATGAGGAAAAAATTAATAGAGCCTCAGGAAACATATAGGGCAATACCAAAAGTCTAAAATTTATGTCACTGGAATCCTGGAAAAGAGTACAAAGAATGAAGTATAGGAAAAAATGTTTGAAAAAATAATAGCTGAAATGTTCCCAAATTTGGTAAAAGACATGAATGTATAGATTCAAGAAGTTTGGCAACTCCCAGAGAGCATAAATTCAAAGACATCCATACCAAGATATATTAAAATCAAATTGCTGAAAACTAAAAAAAAAAAAAAAAAGAAAAACATCTTGGAAGGAGAGAGAGAGACAGAGAGAGAGAGAGAGCATCAGGAAATCAGGAAATAACAAAGCTAAGAGCAAAAATCAGCAAAATTGGAAACAGGAAATAGAGACAATAAAAGCTATTTATTTTAAAAGAGCAATAAAACTGATAAACATCAAACAAGACTGATAAAGGAAAAACAAGGAAGTCTCAGGTTATTCATATCAGGGATTGAAGAGGAGACATCAGTACAGACCCAAACAAACAGTAAACAGACAATCAGTAAGGGAAGACTATAAACAACACTGTGCACATATATCTAACAAACTGCCAAAGCTTACCCAAAATACCAAGACCAATCCAGGACAACTGGTATAGTTTAGTTTCTTTAACATAGCAAGGTCATGACAAAAAGGCAGGGAGAAGAGATTGTTCTAGATTCAAAGATACTTAAAAAGAACAATTGCCAACACAATGATTGAAACTTGATTGGATGCTGACTTAGGGGAAGAAAATCTGTCGTAAAATATTTTGAGGAAAATTTGGGGAGACACTTTGGTCATGGACTAGATAGTATATGATATTACAGAATTATTGGTGCTAGGTGTGGTGGCTCACACGTGTAATCCCAACACTTTGGAAGGCCAAGGCGGGAGGATTGTTTGAGGCCATGAGTTTGAGGTCAGCCTGAGCAACATCTCTATAAAAAATTTAAAGATTAGCCAGGCGTGGATTAAGACGGAGGATAGAAGGCATGACTAGCTTGCAACTCCCACTCGGACAGACAGAGCAGTGTGTGGAGACTCACATCATGAACTTCTGCTCCAAGAACTACCACAAAAACATACCAGGAAAGCCAAGAGAATTCACAGACCCTTCAAAGGAACCGGATCACCCCTGCAGGCTCCCTAAAACACCGAAAAACTGTGAGTCTGCTTGCTTTCTCAAAGGGGAGGCTCGTGGTCTGAGGCAAGTTCTCAGTCCTGGTCACTGGCTGCCTGGAAATAGACTTGGTGCTATTGGAGCGGCATAGTGGAAGTGAGACTGGCCTTTAGGACTGTGGACTGCATGGGAGTGAGGTGAGGCCTGTGACTGCCAGCTTTCCCCCACTTCCTCGGTGACCTGTATGATTCAGCAGAGGCAGCCATAATCCCCCTGAGAATATAACTCCACTAAACTGGGAACCACATGCCCATTCCCCACAGCAGCCACAGCAAGCCCTGCCCAAGGAGAGGCTGAGCTCATACAGGCCTATCCCTGCCCCCACCTGGTGGTCTTTTTCTATCCACCCTGGTAGCCAAAGACAAAGGTGATAATCCCTTGGGAGCTCTATGGCCCTGCCCACTGACTGAGACACCTGAATACTTGTACCTAGGGCAAGTCTGCATCCTTCCTATAGGACTGCAGCTGATGCACTCTTGAAAGTGCCACCTCCTGGCTGGAGGCCAACCAACACAAAACCAGCACACTAAACAAAAACACAACCAAGGACCCTCACAGAGTCCACTTCATTCCCTTGCTACCTCCAATACAGACAGATCACAGCACAGGACTCTTTGCAGATACTCCCCACTACCAGCCCAAAGCCCAGTAGCTAACTGTGCTGGGTGGCTAGAACCAGAAGAACAAAAACAGTCACTACAGTTCAGCTTTCAGGAAGCCTCATTCACAGGGGAAGGGAGAGAACACCACCTCAAGGGAGCACCCTGTGAGACAAAAAAATCTGAACAGCAGCCTTTGAATCCCAGATCTTCTCCCTGACACAGTCTATTCAAATGAGAAGGAACCAGAAAAACAATTCTGGTAATATGACAAAACAAGGTTCTTTAACACCCCCAAAAGATCATACCAACTCAGCAGCAATGGATCCAAACCAAGACAAAATCTCTGAATTGCCAGAAAAAGAATTCAGGTCGATTATGAAGTTAATCAAGGAGGCAGCAGAGAAAGGTGAAGTCCAACTTAAATAAATCAAAACATGATACAGGCTATGAAAGGAAAATTCTTCAGTGAAATAGAGAGCATAAATAAAAAATAATCCCAACTTCCAGAAATCAAGGACACACTTAGAGAAATGCAAAATGCACTGCAAAGTCTCAGCAATAGAATCAGACAAGCAGAAGAAAGAACTTCAGAGCTCAAAGACAAAGCTTTCAAGTTAACCCAATCCATCAAAGACAAAGAAGAAATTTTTTTTTTAAATGAACAAAGCCTCCAAGAAGTTTGGCACCATGTTAAATGTACAAACTTAAGACTGATTGGTGTTCTAGAGGAAGAAGAGAAATCTAAAAGTTTGGAGAACATATTTGAGGGAATAATTTAGGAAAAATTCTCTGCCCTTGCTAAACATCTAGACATCCAAATAAAAGAAGCTCAAAGAGCACCTGGGAAACTCATTGCAAAAAGATTATTGTCTAGGCACATAGTCATCAGGTTATCGAAAGTCAAGACAAAGGAAAGAATCTTAAGAGCTGTGAGGCAAAGGCATCAGGTAACCTATAAAGGAAAACCTATCAGATTAATAGCAGATTTCTTAGCAGAAACCCTACAAGCTAGAAGGGATTTGGGTCCTATTTTTACCCTCCTTAAACAGAACAATTATCAGCCAAGAATGTTGTATCCAGTGAAACTAAGCTTCATAAATGAAGGAAAGATAAAGTATTTTCCAGATAAACAAATGCTGAGACAATTCGCCACTACCAAGCCAGCATTACAAGAACTGCTAAACGGAGCACTAAATCTTGAAACACATGCTTGAAACACACCAAAATAGAACCTAATTAATGCATAAATCTCACAGGACCTATGTAACAATAACACAATTTTTAAAAACCCAAGGTATTCAGGCAACAAATACCACGATGAATAGTACCCGCATCTCAATACTAACATTTAATGTAAATGGCCTAAATGCTCCACTTAAAAGATACAAAATGGCAGAATGGATAAGAATTCACCAACCAAGTTTCTGCTGTCTTCAGTAGACTGACCTAACATGTAAGGACTCACATACATTTAGGGTAAAGAGGTGGAAAAAGATATTCCATGCAAATGGACACCAAAAGTGAGCAGGAGTAGCCATTCTTATATCAGACAAAACAAACTTGAAAGCAATAGCAGTTAAAAAAGACAGAGGGACATTATATAATGATAAAAGGACTAGTCCAATAGGAAAATATCATAATTCTAAATATATATGCCTCTAGCACTGGAACTCCCAAATGTATAAGACAATTATTGCTAGATGTAAGAAATGAGAGAAATGGCAACACAATAACAGTGCAGGACTTTAATACTCCACTAATAGCACTGGACAGGTCTTCAAGATAGAAAGTCAACAAGGAAACAGTGGACTAAATTACACCCTACAACAAATGGGTGGGTATTTACAGAACATTCTACCCAACAACTGCAGAATATACATTCTTTTTTCTTTTTTTTTTTTTTTTGAGATGGAGTCTCACTCTGGCACCCATGCTGGAGTGCAGTGGTGCAATCTCAGCTCACTACAACCTCTGTTCAAGCAATTCTGCTGTCTCAGCCTCCCAAGTAGCTGGGACTACAGTTGCCTGCCACCACGCCCAGCTAATGTTTATATTTTTAGTAGCGATGGGGTTTCACCTTGTTAGTCAGGCTGGTCTCGAACTACTGACCTCAGGTCATCCAACCGCCTCAGACTCCAAATTGCTGGGATTACAAATGTAAGCCACCATGCCTGGCCCAGAATATACATTCTATTCGTCAGCACATGGAACATTCTCCACGATAGACCATATAATAGACCACAAAACAAGTCTCAGTAAATTTAAGAAAATTGAAATTATATCAAGTACTCTCTTAGACCACAGTAGAATAAAATTGGATATCAACTCCAAAAGGAATCCCTAAAACCATGCAAATACATGGAAATTAAGTAACTTGCTCCTGAATGATTGTTGGGTCAACAATGAAATCAAGATGGAAATTTAAAAATTCTTGAGCTGAATGATAATAGTGACACAAACTATCAAAACCTCTGGAATACAGCAAAAGTGGTGCTAAGAGGGAAGTTCATAGCATTAAACATCTACATCAAAAAGTATGAAAGAGCACAAATAGACAATCTAAGGTCACACCTCATAAAACTGGAGAAAGAAGAACAATCCAAACCCAAACCCAGCAGAAGAAAAGAAATAACAAAGATCAGAACTAAATGAAATTGAAATAAAAAACAAATGCAAAAGATAAGTGAAACGAAAAGCTGGTTATTTGAAAAGATAAATAAAATTGACAGATCATTAGCAAGGTTAACCAAGAAGAGAAAAGAGAAGATCCAGATAGGCTCAATTAGAAATGAAATGGGAGACATTACAACCGATACCACAGAAATACAAAAGATCATTCAAGGCTACTATGAACACCTTTATGTGCGTGAACTAGAAAACCTAGAGGAGATAGATAAATTCCCGGAAATATACAACCCTCTAGATTAAACCAGGATGATGTAGAATCTCTGAACAGATCACTAACAAGCAGTGAGATTGAGACAGTAATAAAAAAATTGCCAACAACAAAAAAAATGTTCAGAACCAGATGGATTCTCAGCTGAATTCTATCAGATATTCAAGGAAGAATTGGTACCAATCCTATTGACACTATTCCAAAAGATAGAGAAAGAGGGAATCTTCCCTAAATCATTCTATGAAGCCAGTATCATCCTAATACCAAAACCAGGAAAGGACATAACAACAAAAAAAGAAAACTACAGACCAATATCCCTGATGAACATAAATGCAAAAATCCTCAACAAAATACTAGCAAACAAAATCCAACAGCATATCAAAAAGATAATCTACCATGATCAAGTGGGTTTCATATCAGGGATGTGGGAATGGTTTAACATATGCAAGTCAATAAATGTGATACACCACATAAACAGAATTTTAAAAGTCACATGATCATCTTAATAGAAGCAGAAAAAGCATTTGGCAAAAATCCAACATCGTTTTATAATTAAAACCCTCAGCAAAAGTGGCATGGAAGGGACATACCTTAAAGTAATAAAAACCATCTATGACAAACCCATAGCCAACACTGTAGTGAATGGGGAAAAGTTGAAAGCATTCCCTGTGAGAGCTGAAACAAGAGAAGGATACCCACTCTCACCACTTCTGTTCAATATAGTACTGAAAGTCCTAGCCAGAGCAATCAGACAAGAGAAAGAAATCGAGGGCATCCAAATTGGTAAAGAGGAAGTCAAACTGTTGCTCTTTGCAGATGATATGATCATATACCTAGAAAACCCTAAAGACTCATCCAAAAAGCTCCTAGAACTGGTAAAAGAATTCAACAAAGTTTCAGGATACAAAAATAATGCACATAAATCAGTAGCTCTGCTATACACTGTCAATTGAGAAAAATGATGAGACAAGGCTTAATCATTTGCGGAGGTTTATTTGCCAAAGTTAAGGACATGTGCCTGGGAGACAAGTCTATGCCTTCCTCCGAAAAAGATTTTGAGGGCTCCAAATTTAAAGGGGGAAAGAGCAGTATATTGAGACGTATGCAATTTTCATGTAAGGTGTGTAGGGGAAAATAGTCATTCATACCTTTGGCCCAGTGAATGTGCTTCTTTTTTTTTTTTTTTAAACATAAGAGGACATAGGCAAACAGGGCAGAGGAAAAATTCAGAGAATCTGCATTTTACATAAGATAACATAGACAAAAATGCAGTAGGGAAACAATCAGATATGCATTTATGTCTGGTGGGCCAGAGGTGACTGCACCTGTAAAGACAAGCTATCAGTTTACACTGCCATGGTGAAATTTTAACAGAAACACATTAAAAAATCTTGCAGCTCACTAGGAATTTCCTTTTGGACAAAATGTGGGGGAGGCATGTAGCTTTTCTTCTTGTAGCCATCTTATTTAGGAACCAAAATGGGGAGGCAGGTTTGCGTGACCCAGTTCCGAGTTTGACTTATCCCTTTCCAGCTTAATGAGTTTGGAGTCCCAAGATTTAATTTCCTTTCACAACACCAACAGCGACCAAGCTTAGAATCAAATAAAAAAACTCAACCCCTTTCACAATAGCTGCAACAAAATAAAGTACTTAGGGAATGTATCTAACAAAGGACATGAAAGATCTCTACAAGGAAAACTACAAAATGCTACTGAAAGAAATCATAGATGACACAAACAAATGGAAACACATCCCATGCTCATGGATAAGTAGAATCAGTATTGTGAAAATGACCATACTGCCAAAAGCAATCTACAAATACAATGCAATTCTCATCAAAATATCACCATCATTATTCATAGAACTAGATAAAACAATCCTAAAGTTAATATGGAACCAAAAAAGAGCTTGCATAGCTAAAGCAAGACAAAGCAAAAAGAACAAATCTGGAGGTATCACATTACCCAACTTCAACCTATACAATAAGGCTATTGTCACCAAAACAGCATGGTAATGGTATAAAAATAATCACATAGACCGATGGAATGGAGTGGAGAACCCAGAAATAAAGTCAAAGACTTACAGCCAACTGATTTTCAACAAAGCAAACAAAAACATAAAGTGGAGGAAAGACACCCTATTCAACAAATGGTGCTGGAAAATTGGCAAGCCACGTGTAGAAGAATGAAACTGGATCCTTATCTCTCACCCTATACAAAAATCAACTCAAGATGGATCAAAGACTTAAATCTAAGACCTGAAACCATAAAGATTCTAGAAGATAACATTGGAAAAATTCTAGACATTGGCTTAGGCAAAAACTTCATGACCAAGAATCCAAAAGCAAATGCAACAAAAACAAAGATAACTAGCTGGGACTTAAACTAAAAAGCTTCTGAACAGCAAAAGAAACAATCAGAGTTTACAGACAACCCACAGAGGGGAGAAAATTTTCACAATCTATACATCTGACAAAGAACTAATATTCAGAATCTACAAAAAACTCAAACAAATCGGCAAGAAAAAAACACAAAAACAAAAAACAAACAATCCTGTCAATAATGGGCTAAGGGCATGAATAGACAATTCTGAAAAGAAGATATACAAATGGCCAAGAATCATATGGAAAAATGCTCAACATCATTAATTATCAGGAAATGCAAATCAAAACCACAATGCAATACCACCTCACTCCTGCAAGAATGGCCATTATAAAAAAAAAAGAAAAATAAAAGATGTTGGCTTGGATGCAGTGAACAGGGAACACTTTTACACTGTTGGTGGGAATGTGAACTAGTACACCCACTATGGAAAACGGTGTGGAGCTTCCTTAAAAAACTAGAAGTAGATCTACTGTTTGATCCAGTAAACCCACTGCTAGGTATCTACTCAGAGGAAAAGAAGTCATTATACAAAAAAGATACTTGAACATGCATGTTTGTAGGAGCACAATTTGCAGTTGCAAAAGTATGGAATCAGCCCAAATAGCCACCAATCAATGAGTGAATAAAGAAAATGTGATATATATGTTTCCATTCATTCACTATTGTATAATTAAATCTAGAGAGGAGAGGGTTTGTAACACAGTGATGAATTCCAAAACTTGGCCTTTTTAAGTGGATTGATGATAATGACCGCTCTATTGTCTCCTGATTGGAGTCTTTGTCTTAGTGTGTCACCTTGAGACATTAAAAACAAACAAAATTCCATGAAGACCTTGGTTTTGGCATGTACCCCGCATTTTTGGAACTTTATGTTCTAAAGGGCCTCTAGAGGAAGCCATATGGGATAGTGGAGAGATGGGAAGGGAGCAGAGTGATATGAATAAAAACATAATCAGCCGGCCAGGTGTAGTGGCTCATGCTTGCAATCCCAGCACGCTGGGAGGCCAAGGCGGGAGGATTGCTTAAGGCCAGGAGTTCAAGACCAGCAACATAGCGAGATCTCATCTCTACAATATGTTGCCTGAGCCCAAGAGGTCAAGGCTGCAGCGAGCCATGGTCATGCCACTGCACTCCAGCCTAGGCATAGAGCAAAAAGAAGAATTACTGTTCCTTTGTTAGGCATGATAATGGCATTGGAGTAATGGAGAAAAAAATGTTATTGATTATTTTGAAGATGCAGACTGAAGTGCTTAATGATAAAATGTTACGATGTTTGTAATTAAAAAATATATTGGCAAAAGTAAAGGATTTGAATAGACACTTCTCCAAAGATATAAAATGGCCAACACACATATGAAAAGGTATTCAACTACTTGTTGGAGAAATACACATCAAAACCACACAATACTATCTTATATCCATTAAGGTGGCCACTATTAAAAAAATCTTGAACTAAATAATAGAAAATAACAAGAAAAAAAAAAAACAGAAGATAACAAGGATTGAGGATGTGGAGAAATTCAAACCCTTGTGCACTGTTGGTGGGAATGTACAATAGTGTAGCCACTGCGGAAAATAATATGGAGGTTCCTGAAAGCATTAATAATACAATTACCATAGGATCCAGCAAGCCTGCTTCTGGGTATCAAAGAATTGAGATCAGTATTTTAAAGAGGTATTTGCAAACCAATGTTCATAGCAGCAGTATTCACCATAGCCAAAACGTAGAAACAACCAAAATGTCCATCAGTAGATAAACACACTGTGGTATCTATGAACAATGGAATATCATTTAGCCTTAAAAAGAAAGGAATTCTGTCACGTGCTACAATATGGGATGACCTGGAGGATATTATGCTAAGTGACATGAGCCAGTCACAAAATGTCAAATGCCATATGATTACCCTTATATGAGGTACCTAGAGTAGTCAAATTCAGAGGCAGAAATTAGAAGGGTGGCTGCCATGAGCTGTGGGAAGGGGAGAAAGGGAAGTTGTTGGACGGGTTGGATGGGTGTGGAGTTTTAGTTTGGAAGATGAGAGCATTCTAGAGATCAGTTTCACAGCAATTTAAGTATACATGACAGCACTGAGCTGTACACTTAAAAATGGTTAAGATGGTAGATTTCATATGCCTTTTTAATACAATTAAAAATTTTAAACACTCAGCAAAAACAAAACAAAACAAAAAACCCACAGCAATTATGGGAAAATATTAGCCATATGGTTTGGCTCTGTGTCCCCACCCAAATGTCCTCTTGTAGCTCCCATAATTCCCACGTGTGGTGGGAGGGACCCAGTGGGAGATGATTGAATTATGGGGGCAGCTCCTTCCTGTGCTGTTCTTGTGATAGTGAATGGATCTCACGAGATCTGACGCTTTAAAAACAGGAGTTTCTCTGCACAAACTCTGTTTGCCGCTGCCATCCACATAAGATATGACTTGCTCCTTCTTGCCTTCCGTCATGATTGTGAGGCTTCCCCAGCCACGTGGAACTGTGAGTTCTCCATTAAACCTCTTTCCTTTGTAAATTGGCCAGTCTCGGTTGTCTTTATTAGCAGTGTGAAAATGGACTAATACAATTAGCAATTGTTCCACCTACATGATGGATATAGGGGTGTTCATTATATTTGTCTCTCTATTTTCTTTGATTTTTACAACACTTTTTAGAGTTAAAAGGATAAGCATATAGTAATGTCTAATATATTCTGAATGGAACGATCTTCTTGGGCCAATTCTTCTCTTACCCTTCTTTTTACCTAGAGGTCTCATATTGAAAACACATCTCTCACTCTCCCAGTGAAAACACAAATTCAACTCCGACAGCACTGATGACTGATAGAAATATGACTGCAGGTTTTGTGTGGAGACAGAGAAAGCAATGATATCACACCAAAAACACCCTAAAATCTATCTGTCCCTCCCTCCACCTCCTACTCCCTCCCCAGCGCCTCAAAGCTCCCTTCCCTAGAGCAGATACTACATCCTTCTCTCTCCCCACGGAAGGATCTCTCTTCCCTCCAGGCCGCCTTTGTCTTTTCTCATTTCTCCCGCTCTTCCACATCTCCTAGAATTCTGTTCCCATTCATTTCCAACTCAATAAGACAAAAGCTTGTGAGTCTGCTCGGGCCTCTGCTTGGGACCCTTGGTTCACCTGGTCTCAGACTACATGGAGCTGTGGGGAATAGTGGCTTCCTGTTATGTGGGGTTTAACCAAGGATTGATATTTACGGAAAGAGTGTTCAGAGCCGTGTTCTTTTGTTCTCTCTGAAGTGTTTATCTAACATTCCTTAATCCATGAAGACATTTTCATGTGAATCTTGTTTTGTTTTTTTTTTGAGATAGAGTTTTGCTCTTATCACCCAGGCTGGAGTGCAGTGGCATGATCTCGGCTCACTGCATCCTCTGCCTCCTGGGTTCAAGCGATTCTCCTGCCTCAGCCTCCAGAGTAGCTGGGATTACAGGTGCTCGCCATCACGCCCGGCTATTTTTTTTTTTTTTTTTGTATTTTTAGTAGAGACGGGGTTTCACCATGTTGGGCAGGCTGGTCTCGAACTCCCAACCTCAGGTGATCCACCTGCCTCATCCTCCCAAAGTGCTGGGATTACAGGTGTGAGCCACCGTGCCGGGCTCATGTGAATCTTTTATCCATTTATTCCTCCACAGAAGTAGCACGCTCTCAAAGCACAAAAGATTACTGCGAGTCGTTGTGGGCAGGTAGTTTAGTGTTGATTCAAGACACTAGAAAATACATGATATTAGCATGCCTCACATCATAGGAGAGGCTACCTTTTATATGTAGATATCACTTACTTTCAGGGTGAGAGAATTGACCTATTGTCATTAATTTGCCATACATTTATTGACAACCAACTATATGCAGAACACTATTAGGACTTTGAGAAACTGCTTTTGACTTTTAAAAGGAGATTTATTTGCACAGCTACATCCCAAAATAGCAAAGTGTTATCGCCTGCTTCTCTAGAATCCCAGTTGGAGCTTGGAAATTAAACCTTCAGTGCATTTACATAGAAGTAGGAAAATTTCTCTTCCCTCTATGAAGGGGCAGGTAAGGTCTAGGAGAGGGTAGCCACCCTTGATGATCCACCTCTAGGGCCAACATCTCCATTTACAGTCTGGACACAGGCCTACCTTAGCCTCAGCTCACTTTGATCAAGTGAAGAGAACTATTTTCTCCCAGAGAAAGCAGAGCTCCTAAAATTGATTCTGAGCTTTAAGACCAGACAATTCTCCCTGAATCTCCATACCTCCTGTCTCCCACTACTACCCAATGGCCTAAGTCTGTACAAATTCCTTGAGAAACCAGTGGCTCTTCCTTGGGCAGGGCCACCCCATATTAGCACCATGGCCCAGCCCTAGACCCTGGTACCCATCTTCACACCAGTTTTCTAGCCAGTTGAACCAACCCCAGTGTCTAATTTAACATCCTCCCTACCATCAATTGCTCCCCAAAAGGGCTTGCGTCTATTATCTTAAGGCCAAAGAAGGAGATTTAGGCTGGTTCTTCGGTCAGCGCTGTCCTACCACATCCCTCATACATCAGTGTTTCAGAGTCTCATCCAGGGCTCCAGTCAGAAACCTGACTAACAAGAAGCTGGGAGGAGACACAGCCTCACATTTGAACCTTTTGAAGCCAGAGAGAATGCTGAGACTTTTCCATGCTTGAGCATCAGGCTGGTAGAGCTCAGAACATTTGGTGTCTTCCATATATAGAGTCTGTAAGGTCTCAGCTTCCTGGTTTCTAAATGCAGTCATGTTTATCTGCACTGTTGCTTTGGTAGAGTTCCCAGTCCTGACGATGCTTCCGAGTCACCTAGCGAGCTTATTTTAGATTCCAGAGAGGCTGATTCCACGAGTCTGGTAAGTTGGGGCCCTACAAAAGATCTGGGGTGATTTTGAGGCAGCAGGTGCACGAGCTAGCATTTGGAAACAATTGGTGTACACTGTGGTGCTGGATAAATGAAGAGCCCAGTGGCCTCCTAGGATCTTAGGTGGTGACTGTGTCATTTAGGCCAGTGTTCCCCATTTCTTTTTGGTGCCAGGGATCGGTTTTGTGGAAGACAATTTTTCCACGGATATGGGGTGGGGGAAGTGGGAGGGGATGGTTCTGGGATGAAACCATTTCATCTTAGATCAGCAGGCATTAGAATCTCATAAGGAGTGCACAAAATCTCCCACACGCTCAGTTCACAATAGGGTTTGCGCTCCTATGAGAATCTGACAGGAGGCGGAGCTCAGACTGTAATGCTTGCTGGCCCGCCGCACACCTCCTGCTGTGTGGCCTGGTTCTTACTGGTCAGTGGCTGGGGGTTGAGGACCTCTGATTTAGGCTACTCTGAGTTTTTCTAAGATTCCTAAGAATCCAGTTATCGTGGCCACATCACAGTTTTTTCAGGATGCCAGTTCTACACAGCTCCATTTCACCCTCTGGAACAGAAAGCATCACAGCAGCAAAGCAGAGCTAGCTGACATGGTGAAGCCCTAAGCATGAAAAGACACTTGACAAACTGCATTTCCCCTAAACAGTTCTCAACAGCCCTTTGAAAATGCAGCATAGCTTATTTTATGTAATATAAAATCAGCCTCTACATCATGAGCTCAAGGGATCCTTCAGCTTCAGCCTCCTGAATAGCTAGGACTACAGGTGCACACCACCATGCCCAGCTAACTTTTAAAAAAGGTTGTAGGGATGAGAGCTCACTGTGTTGCTGGTCTTGAACTCCTGGCCTCAAGCAATCCTCCCGCCTTGGCCTCCCAATGTACTGGGATTACAGGCATGAGCCCCTGCACCTGGCCTGCTGATTAGATTTTT
Organism: Piliocolobus tephrosceles; assembly: GCF_002776525.5. Lineage (NCBI taxonomy): Eukaryota > Metazoa > Chordata > Mammalia > Primates > Cercopithecidae > Piliocolobus > Piliocolobus tephrosceles. Next base: position 111,053,650 of record NC_045446.1, read on the forward strand.
AATCATATCACTCTGCTCCCTTCCCATCTCTCCACTATCCCATATGTCTTCCTCTAGAGGCCCTTTAGAACATAAAGTTCCAAAAATACGGGGTACGTGCCAAAACCAAGGTCTTCATGGAATTTTCTGTTTGTTTTTAATGTCACAAGGTGACACACTAAGACGAAGACTCCAATCAGGAGACAATGGAGCGGTCATTATCATCAATCCACTTATAAGGCCAAGTTTTGGAATTCAGCACCATGTTACAAGCCCTCTTCTCTCTAGATTTAATTATACTATAGCAAAAGAATGGAAATAAATTAAATAACTATCAATGGGGTACTGATTAAATGAGTTATGATACTTCTATACAGTGGAAAAGTATGCAGACCTACAAAAGAATGAGAAAGTATTTATGCCTTGATTTGGAAAGATATTTATGGATAAGATGTTAATTGAAAAAATAAAAGCAAAACACAGAATCAAAGAGAGAACATATGTATGTATTTGTTTATAGATAATTATATGTGCATTTATGAAATACCCTTAAAAATAACATTATTTGCCTCTGAAGAGAGCTAAGTGACTAGGGGAGAGGATATGAAGGAAGATTCACATGCAATCATTTAAACTGTAATGTATTATGTATTCAAAATATTAAATTAAAAATACATGTACACGTGAACAACTCAAGTATCTACATTGATTTTGGGAAACAGAGGTAATATGAATGGAGCTAACTTAAAAGTATTTAAATTTAGTTTTAGTTTGGTTTTACTTTTTTTTCCAACAGATTTGCCTCTCTAATCATGTTTTGCTCACCCTAATTTTAGACCAAGTCTGAATTAAATGAACACACACCAGCTGGACAGTAGGAGGAAGCAGCTAAGAAGACAGTCTAGAAAAGAACATTTGCTTTGGGTGACTGATGTGCAAATAATGAAGAGTGGCCCTGGTTTGCAGCCCAGCAGCCTCCTGAAGGTGACAGCATTAAAGTTAAGACCCATTGCAACAGTGCCCTGGCATTTGCACAGAGTCTAAATCAATGTAAAACTATGGCAGTTGATTGCAAAACTGGCCCTGATTATTGTCATCCTTGTAGCCTCCTTGTTACAATTTGGCTTGTAGCTCTTCTTATCAGGAGGTAGAGTCTACTTCACTGCATCTTGACTTGGGCTGGCCTTTGGGATTGCTGGGCCAATACAGTGAAGCAAAAGTAATGTGTGAGATGTGCCTGTCCAAGCCTAGGCATTAAACGGTCACGGAAACTTTACTTCCTTTCTTGAAATCTGTCTTGACCATGAGTCAAAACCTGGACTAGTCTGTTGGGATGAGAGACTACGTGGACCCAGGCTGGGGTCCTGGACATGTGAGACAGCCCAGCCGACATGTGAGACAGCCCAGCCAAAATGTGCAAAGCTAACCTGAAGCTGACCTGCAAACTGAGCACAGACACAAGAGAGTCTATCTGGGATCAGAACTGCCCAGCTGACCCACACACTCATGAGTTAAATAAAAGCTTATTGTTTGAAGCCACTGGATTTACATGGCCATTTTTTATGTAGCATTACCGTGGAAGCAGATGACAGGTACGGAACTCTGTGGCTGTCCTAGCTTCTTTCCTTTCCACCTCTAGTACTATACTGTTGCCTTCTCACTATCTGTAATATGTTTCTCTGACATACTGACTATGTCAAATTAAAGGGACATTAAAACAGCAGGTGCGGCTGGGTGCAGTGGCTCATGCCTATAATCCCAGCACTTTGGGAGGCCAAGGCGGGTGGATCATGAAGTCGAGAGATCAAGACCATCCTGGCTAACATAGTGAAACCCCGACTCTACTAAAAATACAAAAATTAGCCGGGTGTGGTGGTGGGCACCTGTAGTCCCAGCTACTCGGGAGGCTGAGGCAGGAGAATCACTTGAACCTAGGAGGCAGAGGCTGCAGTGAGTCAAGATCACTCCACTGCACTCCAGCCTGGCCACAGAGCAAGACTCCATCTTAAAAAACAAAAACAAAAACCAGCAGGTGCGAGAAGATCACTCTGACCTTGCTTCTGTTTCTTAAAAGTAGGAGAGGAAATTCCCATGTGAAAGATGTCCTCCCTATAACAGAAGGAAAGTATCATTCTCATCATCAAGGACAAAAAGTGGAGGTGGAAGGGAATCTGTATAAACAAATCTTGTTTAATTAAACCTACATGCCTAGCCACTTCTCCAGCCAACAACTACTCTAGCCCAAGCTCCTCTGCCTTGTCACATTTTCATAATCTACTGCTCTTTGTCTAGGTCAGCATGCAAATGTCAACTCTGTGTCTTTGGCCCTTTGTTTCCTTATGAAGTCTCCTGTGCCATAGAAAACTCGTATTAAATAATTTGTTTGCTTTCCTCCTGTTGATGTGTCTTATGTCAATTTAATTCTTAGGCCCAGCTGAAAAACCCTAAGAGGGTAGACGTAAATTATTGCCTCCTCTATACAACTCCTCAGTCCCTGTCGTAAGCTCAGCTTGCTAAAGAGCACCCATCATGTGTCCAATCATTCATCCATGGTCATACATCATCCCTGACCACAAGGAATGGATAGTCACATGGAGAGGCAGGTGGACACCTTACTACTGCAAGAATGGCCATAATCAAAAAATCAAAAAATAATAGATGTTGGCGTGGATGTGGTAAAAGGGAGCACTTCTACATTGCTGGTGGGAATGTAAACTAGTACAACCACTATGGAAAACAGTGTGGAAATTCCTTAAAGAGCTAAAAGTAGAACTACCATTTGATCCAGCAATCTCACTACTGGGTATCTACCCAGAGGTAAAGAAGTCATTATATGAGAGCGATACTTGCGCATGCATGTTTATGGCAGCACAATTCACAATTGCAAAAACGTGGAACCAACCCAAATGCCCATCAATCAACAAGTGGATAAAGAAACTGTGTGTGAGAGAGATAGATATATATATATATAATTTATATATATATAAATATAAAATTTGTTATATATAATACATATAAATATAATTTATATATATATAATATATATAAATTAATGGCATTTGCAGTGACCTGGATGACATTGGAAACTATTATTCTAAATGAAGTAACTCAGGAATGGAAAACCAAACATCGTATGTTCTCATTCATAAGTGGGAGCTAAGCTATGAGGATGCCAAGGGATAAGAATGACACAATGGACTTTGAGGACTCAGGGAGAAAGGGTGGGAAGTGGGTGAGGGATAAAAGACTACAAATTGTGTGCACTCAGGTCATGGGTGCACCAAAATCTCAGAAATCACCACTAAAGAACTTAATCATGTAACTAAACACCACCTGTTCCCCAATAACCTATGAAAATAAAAAATGTTTTAAAGAAGAAGCAGGTGGACAGAACTGAAGTGTGCCTTGACAGTCAGGAACATACAGGAAAGGGGCACTTAACCTAACCTAGAGGTTCAGCAAAATTTACTGACAATGACTTCTGAGCTGTCTTTAAAAATGAATACAAATTTGTCAAGTGAAAGCATGTGCAAGGGATTTCCAGGTAAAGGGGGCAACACAGGGAAAGGCATGGAGGCCTGTAGGCAAGAGACCAGCAAGGAGTGAAACATTCCAGGTTGTCCCAATAATATAGTTTATAGTACAGTCTCTTATATCCTTGCTACTCAAAGTATGGCCAGCAGACCAGCAGCTGCAACACCACCTGGGAGCTTGTTAGAAACGTCCATCCTTGAGTCCCACTCCAGTGTTTTAGTAAGATGCTGAGGTGGTTCAAATGCATATTAAACTTTGAGACATGCTTAATTATGGCACTGGTATTAGTGGTGGGGGCTAACAACTTGCCTTATAACCTCATCAGAGTATACGAACCTTTTAATAGTAACTTTTGTAGAAAGTGAGTTCGCTTGCAGAAGGTATATGCTTATAGCAATTATACATCTAGACTACCAACTAATACAGCTATTTTTTTTTGGCGACATGTCTTATTACCCTAATTAGATTGTAATCAAGGATTCTGTTTCCTTGATTCATTACTCTTGAACACGAAAGGGCAGAAAGAAAATGCTGAGATGACAGAGACAGAATCTTTCCTTTAGGAGCCACAATCTGATGAGAGGAGAACTGTAACTCAGAGCTCTCAGCCTTGCTCTACTTCTTGCCAAAGAGTATCTTGGACAAGTTTCTCAATGTCACTGAGCCTCAGTTTTCTCATCTACAAAATGGGGATAACACCTCAGTTGTAGGTTCATTGTGAGGATTAGAGATAACATGTAAAAAGTGCTCGGCACGGCTCCTGGGAGAGCCAGCACTCCACAAGGGGTAGCTGTAATGGTAAATAATCACAAACATACTTTGGTATTGCGGGAGAGAATGACATTACATTTAATTGAGGGAATAAAAACAGGTCCTGTGAAAGAGCTAGACTAGCAATGGCAGTTTAGCATTAGACAGGCAGAAATTGTAGGGAAAGAGTTTTGTAAGTGAAGGAAATTAAATAAGTAAACACATTCTCAGAGATGAGATCGCATAAGGGCATATTTGGGAAACTAAAAACTCATCTGATTTTCTTCCTCTGATTTGTGAATTTATTGATAGGAATGCTCTTTTCAAAGGTAAAACAATTTGATCACTTAAAAAATATTTATGCATTTTGTGCACTTAGCAAGTTGCCCTTACTGTAAAGATTAAAATGGCAGGAAATAAGATCTCCCAGCAAATCTGGGCCATATGTTGCTTCCCATTGTGGTTGTACATGCAGAGTCAGCCATTGTGTTGGTTGCCTGCTGCCCAGACATAGCGGGGTGAGCTCAGGACAGAGCCCTGCTTCAGCATGAATGCCTCTGCCTTCTCTTGCTAACACATTCCCTCCGCCACTTAAGAATGCACAGAGCATTTGCCAGGTCGGGAATGCCTGGGTATGACAGCACCATTTGCAAAGTAAAGAGTCTATTTATGAAGATAATGGCAATATCCAGGCCAAGCCCACGTGGGAGAACCTTGGCTCCTAATTAGCAAGAGCAGTGCATTTTAATGAGGACGCCTCGGCAGGCAGTTGGCTCCTGCCTTGACTGCCAACTAATCTGGGGCAGAGGGAGTGTTGGCAGAGAGAACACAGAGCAGGTGAGGAGAACAAAACAAAGAAATATGCTCATCTCTTGGAAACCGTAAGCCTCAGAATTATTCGATTTTCTCATTATCCTGGCTGTCATCCCATAGGCTGTTTCTCTGAGAACAAATACTCTTAGAAGTGGTGGGTCTTGGGTGAGCTAAGGTAAGCAGAAGCATCAGTTTTAGCAATCCTGAAACTATTGCTAGCATGGGGAGAAGAGGCCTAAAGGGCATGGAGGCTCAGAAACAGGGGCATTTGAACTCTCTAGGAAGGCAATTAGACAATTGCTAAGAGGCCTATAGAGAAATCAGAATCCCTTGCATTTTTCTGGATGGGCAAGAAAGAACAGCAGTGGCTCCCACTTCCATCAATCCTGTGGAGGTGAGGTGATACTATCAAAGGTAATTTAAGCTAGAACTTCATAGTCTGTTGCTGGATGCTGATGGGTGACATAAAGAAAGCCGAACTCCTCAGCATCTATGTAGTTTCTGAATTCTGTCTCAGAAAATGATCTTTTGACTGAAAATGGTGAATAACCATTCACAGGTGGGAATAGATGTTCCAAGATGCATGAGTGAACTGTGAAACACCTTAATCCTTTAATGGCTTCAAGTTTTGAGTCCATGCAAATTATACCTCCAAATACCAAGAGAATGTGTAACTAAGATGGTTGGACTCTAGTTGGTTATCTCTGATGCATCAGGAACAATAAAAGAAGTACTGGAAAACAATTGTTTCAGAAACAGAGAAGATTCCTGGGGCTACAGACCTGTTTTTGTTTTGTTTTGTTTTGTTTGTTTGTTTGTTTCCGGCAGTGCATCCAAGCAAGAAAAACCATGGGATGTTTTGTTGTTGTTGTTATTGTTGTTGTTTTCTGAGACAGAGTCTCGCTCTGTTGCCCAGCTGGAGTGCAGTGGCGTGATCTCAGCTTACTGCTACCTCTGTCTCCCGGGTTCGAGCAATTCTCCTGCCTCAGCCTCCAGAGTAGCTAGGATTACAGGCATGCACCACCTGCCTGGCTAATTTTTGTATTTTTAGTAGAGAAAGGGTTTTGCCATGTTGACCAGGCTGGTCTTGAACTCCTGACCTTGTGATCTATCCGCCTCAGCCTCCCAAAGTACTGGTGGTATGAGCCACCGTGCCCAGCCCATGGGATTTTTAAAAAGAATGTGTGAGCCACTTAAACTGAAAGAGCTGATCTTCAGGAATAGGTATGAGATCACCATACACACACACACACACACACACACAAAGTCATGGTAGAGACTGCTAATTATCCCTCAGTATCTATTCTTCATCTTTTCCATAGTAACAGAAATTTTAGCAGAACGAACAGAGAATGCAAAGGGGCCACTTGCATTCTTTGGCTTGTGGCCGCTCCTTCCATCTTCAAAGTCGGCAACATAGCATCTTCAGATTGCTTTCGCTCTCGCCCCTCTGCTTCCTTCCTCTGTCTTCTCTCACCTGAATCTCCTGCCTCCCTCTTAGAAGGACCCTCCTGATTACATTGAGTCCATTAAGACAATCCAGGGTAACCTCTTCATCTGAAAATCTTTAATATAATTGCATCTACAAAGTCCCTTTGCCATGCAAAGTAACATATTTGCAGCTTCCAGGGATTAGGACATGAGCATTTGGGGGTGGGGGGCACTTTTCAGCCTACTTCAGCTACCAAGATAAAAACTCAATTTCCCAGCCTTACTTGTAGCTGCGTTTAGAACACATGACCAAGTCCTGGCAATGGATGTGAGCCAAAGGGAAGTGTTGTCCTTCTGAGTCATGCTCTTAGATGAAAGTACCTGATCTTTGTTGAAACATGAATAAGTGAGCCCTTTGGACTTGGCAGATGAGGCCAGTACCTGGGTGTGGCCCAGCAACAAGGGCCTACGCCCCTGCAGATTTCTTGGAGCAAGGCCGCCATAGCAGCTTGGACTTTTACATGATAAAAAGATAAACTTCTGTCTTGTTTAAGATATGTAGACAGAATTATATCCTACTTAATATATTACTCAGGGAAGACCAGGGAACTGTAATTGACAGAATGTTTTGGGACTTCAACAGTGTTTATTAAAATCTCTTATGGTATCCTTGTGTTCAAGATAGAGCAAGATGAGTTAAAGCCAAGAATAATTAGGTGGGTTTATAACAGCTTGAGTGACCGTAAGGGTGCAGATTAATGGGTTGGTTTTAATGTCTACGGAGAGGTTTTAATGTTATGGCCTTGTTATAGTCCATGATCTGGAGAGGTCAGATTACAGCAGAAGTATTTAATTTTCTTCCAAGGGCCTCATCTGAAGAAGGCTGCAGACATAGATGAGCATGCCAGGGATAGCAATGAAATGATGAGGGGACTGGAAGACATGTCATATAAAGACATGTCACTATAGATACGAGAATTAATTCAGATATTTAGAAAGCATGTGTTAGGTGTAAGTTACAATGCTATGTGAGAAAGGGTAGACTATATGAGGACATATTTCCTTGCCCTCATAAGAGATAAGAAGCATTTATATAAATTTATGTGGATATACACAAGGTGACTTACCAGACTTAGCTTGCAGAGTAGTTGTTTAAGGATCTATCTGTGGGCCAGGCATGGTGGAGCATGCCTGTAGTTCCAGCTACACGGGAGGATTGCTCCAGCCCAGGAGTTCAAGGCCAGCCTGGGCAACATAGTGAGATGCTCTATCTCTTTAAAAAAAAAAAAAAAAAAAAAAAAAAACAGGGAATTTGTTTGTGGGCGTTTTCTTGTTTTGTTTCTATTTAGTTTATGTTGTGTTGCTCTAGAAAAAAAAAGTTCTTTTGTCCGTCCTTGGGGGATGATGACAATTTAGAAAGAGTTGGAAATACTGTTTTACTCTGGCAAGAGATCTGATTGAGTTTCTAGGAATTGTGGGGGCCAACAAGTTTTAGGGTGTTGCTAAGGATTTACAAACTTTCTAGCCCACCATCAACCATCAAGCTTGTTTAGGGATCCATCAAGCCCTTTTATGGCTAAAAAAACAAAGAAACAAAAAACAAGTGAATGAGAAGAATAAGGGCTTTTGAGAGTGCGGCCAAAAAAGAGAATGGGTAGGAAACCAAGAAGCAGATAGGAAAAAAGGACCCTGAGTCTGGGGGTGTCTATTCCTGAGAGATGGACTCTGGTTGAACCATGGCTGCATAAGTGCCAGGGGCAGCAGACCCCAAGAAGAAGTGTGGTGCAGGGGTGATACAGGAGTGTGCTGTGCCTGTCCAGAAACTGGGTTCTAGCACCTAGGGCTTTAGAGCCATTCACCAGGCATGAGTGGGCTGCTGGCCCTGTCTGTGCTTCAAGCACTCATCTCCACTCTGGCCACAATGCCCCAGGACCTTCTTGCACACTTGTGGGCCACCATAACGGTTCTTGGCACTGGCCTAGGATGTGTGCGTGTACTCTGAGCTAGGGATGAAAGGAAGTAAGTATCCCCTTTACCCAGATGATTATAGCTTAGGATGACATGGGCTTCCCAGCTGCAGGGAACTGCATTAGCACTGGCCTTGAAAGCTGCCACAAGTTAGATAAGCTGACATGGTGTTCAAGTTCCCCTTTAGGGACAGGCTCTGGGGAAATGTCTGGTTTCTTTTTCTTTCCATGTCCAATTCTCAGGAAAGTTCAAAACGGTTTCCATTTTACATAGCGGTTGAACGGCAACTTCCTTTGTCCTGTAGTCCTTCCTGTATCTCCTCTGCCCGCAAAACCACCTGCATTTCTCTCCCGGGCTGAGAAGTACTTGGGTCTTTTGCCTGCCTGCTGGCTATTGTTTCTCCCTCCCATGGTGGGGCTGGGCTGCAGCCTGCATGAAAGATGGGTATAAACAATGCTGTACACCCGTCTGATTTCAGATAAATACCACTTAGAGACCAGCGAAAAGTAGTTCACAGGTAGGAAGACCTCTTGGTTCCCAGCTCATGAAGGTGTTCACTTGTTTAATTGATAGAACTCTGGGGACAGATGGAACATGATCTCTGATTGGCAGTGGCTACTCAGAGGCCTCTGTCAGAAATCTGGGCGAAGTTTGCAAGTTGTAGAGGAGCGAGAGTGCACCAAGAGTTAGAAAAATTATCACTTCTTCAGGGGAAAAAAAAAAAAAAAAAGCTCAAGTGTTCTTGATGACATTTTTCCCTGTCTACAAGTTTTATACTGAATCCTGCTGGTGTTCCACATACACAACTTAATATCTCCCATTGACTGGATGCTTGCTGTGCTTCAAAGCTTTGCATACAACACATGAGGTGGACAGAATCTCTGTTTCACAGAAGGGGAAACTGCAGCTCAGAGCCCTTCAGTGATCTGTGCAGTGTCATTTGGGTTAAGGTTGGAAGCTGGGATTTGAACCCTGATTTGTCTGGTTTCAAAGTGTGTCTTCTTTCTGCAGTGCTTCGCTAGTGACATGATAATAGCAGCAAAAAGAAAATGATCTTAAAAGGAGTTATTTTGAATTTTCCACATTATCCAACGCATTATTGTCCATATAACCATTTTTGCCCCCTTTCACCACTCCATACTGGAATGCTTGGGAGAGCTTTTATCCCAGGCAGCTGGCCCTGGCCCATTTACATCCACACCTAGACAGCTGCAGAGATCCCAAGGGCACACATGTACCTTCCTGTGTCTAGTGCTTTGTGCAAAACCCCACCACTCCCACACAAACTCTGGTAACCTTGGTTTGACAAAGAAGAGTCCATTTGGGGGGCAATTGTTCACTGTTCTTCTGAAGAATTGCTCTCTTCCTCAGGGGCAGGAGGGCAAGTACAGATTGCTGGGAACACCTCAATCTTTTCCTGGCCACGTGGAGTGTTTGTATACCCAGCACAGGGCAACAAAGGAGTGAAGCGTCCCAGGTCTGATGTAAACTCTTATGTTCTTTTTCTCAAAATGGAGAATTGGGCTTCCCATTCAATCCACTGTCTTGTACACATGACAGAAACCAAGTAAATATTTGCGGAATGAGGGAATATTAACTAGGCACCCATAGCATGTGGTGTAAGAGAGCATTCAGGCCATCTTACAACCTGAGCCAAAATCCAAAGCACCAAAATAGGATAGGTAGCTAGAAAATTGGGTCACTGAGAGAGCTGGTTACTTTAGCTGTAGCATCGTTATAATACTGATGTAATTCTAACCTTCCTTGCTGCATTGGTTCACTTGGGTGCCAAATAAAGAGTCTGTATTGGGTGATTACTAAGGATTCTTTCGCCTGAATTTTATAATAAGTGGAGAAATAAATAGTGTAAATAAAAAATGTAAATAAGCAAATAGAAATCAAAAGTGTAAACAAAACATACAAATAAAAAGTGTAAATAAGTGGAGAAATAAATGACAACTTTTTAGAAGTAAATGACAAATTTTGTCACCAAGAAAAGCTTTTTTTCTCCTGAACCAAAGCAATTTAGGGAATTAATCTGAACTTCTCGTTTGAATTCCTGATTTTTTAAAGGCAAACTGGAATAAATATGATTTTAAAACCAAGAATAAAAATTAAGTCATTTCACAAAATTAGAGCCTTATTATGAGTGACACATTAATAATGAAACAAGAGTGCTGAATAAATTGCATTAACTTTGTCACTTCATAACAATAGGACACCAAAGGGGTGATTAAATTTATCTCCCTGACACAAACGATAACTCCATCCCAAATGCAGTGTCAAATTGTATAGAAAATGCTTCTTCCCCCTTCCTGTATTAAGATGTTAGGTAATGACACATAAAAGTGATTAATAGATTCCTAAACTAGGGCTTATTGAGCAGCTCAAATTAAACTGAATTTCTTCTTTTAATTAATGTTTATTTTTACAAAGTAATAAATGCACATAGCAAAAAGAGAAAAAAAGTGAAATGGTAGCGAAAGGACAGACGGAAAATCAGCTGTCCCCTGCCTGCCTTCTGTCCCCATCCCACTCCCCAGACCTCTTACTTTCCATTTTTAAGCTATTTCTTCTGGTATTTATTTCTGTGCTTGTAAATAATTTGCTTATACAAATTATATCTTGGTTCATCCATTTTAGATATCTATTCATCTTTCTATTTTGGAAGATGAGAATTTCATGCTCTTATCTCTTCTCATTTCATCTTTTGTTATTATTCATCTCAGCTTTTGCTAATTTGTACTCAGTACTTTACTATTATAGCTGTATAAATGACATTCATTACTATTCATTAATAGTGGTATACTAGTGGTACACTATCAGTGAATTAAGAGTAGGATACTTTTAATTAAGTAGTATAGCTAATAGGATTAGCAGTAGTAGTATTAAGTAGGATACTCTTAAGGAAACTAAAAAGAGTAGTACGCTATTATTGTTTCCTTTGTTGTACAACTTTTTGTCTTTCCTAGAGTTGATCATTATTTTGGTTCTTAAAAATGTTTTTACTTCTTTAAATATATGCTCAGAGCTATAGGTAATAGATTAGATCATAAAACCCTATTGACCTCCTAGAACCTTAAGTTAAAAGTAATAAGGTAAGAAGTAATACACCTGGACACAGTGGTGCATGCCTGTAGTTCCTGGTACTCAAGAGGTGGAGATGAGAAGATCGCTTGAGCCCAAGGATATGAGACCGACCTGAGCAACATTAGCAAAACCCCATCTCCTAAAAAGTAGTAGGGATAACTGCACACATGCTGGCTTTAACCTTATACAATGAATTGCATAAATACCAGCTGGAGTTCTAACTTGAACTAGGTGTGAGAGAGAGCTGTTCTTTCACTGATCTCAAACTCCACATGGGTGAATAACATAATTCAAGCATTAACACAGAATATTAGGCTATTTTAATTTATGAACTCTCTCTGGACCAGAAAAGATGATAGTCCTATTTTACTCATGTTGCCTAATGCACCATATTCTGGTTCCACTTTTTAAGAAAGGTAGAACAAATCAGAGTTTAAAGAATACATCAGGCCAGGTGCAGTGAATCACATCTGTAATCCCAGCACTTTGGGAGGCTGAGGCAGGAGGATTGCTTGAGATCAGGAGTTTGAGACCAGGCTGGGCAACATGGCAAGACCCCATCTCTACAAAAAATACAAAAATTAGCTGGGCATGGTGGTGTGTGTGCCTGTAGTTCCAACTACTCAGGAGGCTGAGGTGGGAGGATGGCTTGAGCTTGGGAGGCAGAGGTTGCAGTTAGCCGAGATCGTGCCACTGCATGCCCAGCTTGGGCAAAAGAGTGAGAGCCAGTTTCAAAAAATAAAAATAAAAGAAAATGACAAAAATAAAAATAAAATTTTAAAAATATATCAGGCTTTAATTCCAGCACTTTGGGAGGCCAAGGCGGGTGGACCACGGGATCAGGAGATTGAGATCATCCTGGCTAACATGGTGAAACCCCGTCCCAACTAAAAATACAAAAAGAAAAAAAAAAAATAGCCGGGCATGGTGGCACTCACCTGTAATCCAAGCTACTTGGGGGGCTGAGGCAGGAGAATCACTTGAACCTGGGAGGCGGAGGTTGCAGTGAGCCGAGATAGGGTCACTGCACGCCAGCCTGGGCAACAAAGGGAGACTTCATTTCAATAAATAAATAAATAAATAAAATATCAGCCTGGATCATGAGAATCTGAAAAACATGTCATATGATAAATAATTGAAGGAAATTGAAATGTCTAGCCTGGAAAAGTCTTAGGGGGAACTTAAAATTGTCTTCAAATATTTCAAGGGCTGTCCTGTAGAAAATGAAATGGATTTATGCCGTTTGAAAGTGCTGATGTAGGGTCAATCACTGAGCGTCAGGGAGGCAGACAGTTCTTTGAACACAGAACTTTTTCACAACTGGATCCATAACAGTTGTGGTCGACACTGCTCTTGTCTCTCCAGCGTCCATTCTCCCGTTGATCTTTTGGTAGTAGAAGTTTAAACTGGGCCCCTGACTGTCCAACTAACGATTGTCTTTTCTGCTTCTCCTTATTATGGTTGTGGAATTAGGTTCAGGTCCCTGAGGTAAACACAGCAACGATGTTTGCCACCTCTTGCTCAAGCAAGAGGGATCAGTCAAAAGCTGAAAGGGATCTTTCCTTAAAAGGAATGGGGTGTGCCCTCTTCCTCTCTCTCTCCATTGACTCTGGCCTTGAATGTTGTCATGATGGATCTTCTTCGATCATGGAGACAAACCAAGAAATTGCAGAGCAATGAAGTAGAAGGAGCTTAAGTTCCCAATACCATGGACCCATCTTCTCTTCTCAGCCTTGGAAACATTGCACTAAGTAAGAGAGCATTTCTATCTAGTTAAACTTTATACAAGGTTAAAATTCCCATCTTGTTAAGCCACGTTTGGATCTTTGTTAGACTTGTTTTCATCTACATATTAAATAATAGAGACACCTCCAAATAGTGGTCTTCAGGAGGTCATCACCGAGCCCTCCCTGTCCCTTGTGTTCAATCACTTACTGCCTTAATGCTTCTCATCTGGCCACCTCTCTCCATTCTCACTGCCACTACCTTGGCTCAGGCTGCCATGCTTTCTTGCTTGGGTTGTTGGAGAAACTTTCTAAGTGGTACTCTGCCTACACTCTTGTCACACATTCTCTCCATCTCATCTACCACTTCCAAAAGAATATTTTGTAAACCCAAATCTTATCATGTACCGTCTCTTCTTAAAATCTTTCCATTACTTCCCATTACATTTAAGGTAATGAGTAAATTTCTTAAGATGGTGTGGTAGACAAAATGATGCCCTCCCCACTAACGATGTCTACATCCTAATTCCCAGGACTTGATAATATGTGACCTTACTTGACAAAACGGACCTTGCAAATGTTGACTAAATTAAGGATCTAGAGATGGAAAGATTATCCTGGATCATCCTGATGGGCTCAATGTGATCACAAGGGTCCTTCATAAGAGGGGAGCAAGATGGTGGGAGTTGAAAAAAGATAAAGCAGAGTTTGGGGTTATGTGCTTTAAAGATGGAGAAGAGTGCCACAAGCCAAGGCATGCAGACAGCCTCTGAAACTTGAAAGAAGTAAGGAAAGGGCTTTTCCTCTGGAGCCTCTAAAATGAACATGGTCTTGGCAACATTTTCATTTTAGCCTCATAAGTCTCATTTTGGGCCTTTGATCTTCAGGACAATAAGATAACAAATTTTCTGTTATTTTAAGCCACTAAATTTGTGGTACTTTGTGACAGCAGCAATAGGAAACAAATATAGATGGCTTTCATTATCTTGCCTTTGTTCGTTTCTCTTGCCCCTTCTGTCATCAATTCCTTGCTTCCATGCTCTACATTCCAGCCCTATTCAATGATGTGTAGTTCCCAGCAAGCAGGGACCTTTGTTTATACTTTTTCTCTGTGAAATTTTTCTCGTTCCCTTACCTCCTTTGCTGTGACTAGTTTTTAAGCCAAGGCTTTTATCTGAGTTCCTCCAAGATGCCTTCACTGATCACTTAGTGGGTTTCATGACCTTCCCTTGGACAGACTCCCTTGGCACTTGTACGTGTCGCTATCACAGCACCTAGCTCACTGGATTCCTGAATTGCTTTGTTTACAGTTATTTCAGAGCCTAGCTATCTATGCCAATGAATATAGAATGATCATTCACTGGAAGTAGTCAAGAAGAGGTTAAGATAACTAGTAGAGATACTATAAAATGGGCTTCCATAGTGGTTGGGGAGATACACTTCCCATTTGAAATGCTTTCTATGGAACACTACGGCTATAGTTTGGATGTTTGTCCCCTCCAACTCTCATGTTGAAATTTGACCCCTTGTGTTGGAAGTGGGGCCTAATGGGAGGTGTTTGGGTCATGGGGATGGATCTCTCATGAATAGATTAATGCCCACCCTTCCCAGGCAGGGGCAAGAGGTGGGAGAGGGGTGAGTGAGTGAGTTATCATTCTATTAGTTCCCCAGAGAACTAACTGTTGAAAAATATCTGGAACCTTTCCCCTCTCTCTCTTGCTTCCTCTTGCTCCATGAGTGGAAGCAACTTGAGACCCTCACCAGAAGCTGAGGAGATGCTGGCACAATGCTTCTTGTGTAGCCTGCAGAATGGTGAACCAAATAAACCTCTTTTCTTTATAAATTACCCAGTCTCAGGTATTCCTTTATAGCAACACAAATGGACTAAGACAACTACCCATTCCTTCCTCACAGCTACCATGGCCTAGTCAACTCCTGCTCATCCTCCAAGTGTTAAACATATAACATCTTTATTGAGACATAATTCACATGCCATCATAACTCACCCACAATTTAAAATTGTGCAATTACATGGTTTTTACTATATTCATAGAGTTGTGCAACCATCACCACAATAAATTTTAGATCATTTTCATAACTTCCAAAACAAATCCTGTACCTATTAGCAGTCATTTCTCATATTTTCCCAAGTCCCCCAGCCCCATAAATCCACTAACCTCCTTTCTGTCTCTATAGATTTTTCTACATTGGACATTTCATATAAATGGAATCAGCCTGGTGCAGTGGCTCATGCCTGTAATCCCAGCACTTTGGCAGGTTGAGGGAGGAGGATTGTTGAGTCCAGGAGTCCAAGACCAGCCTGGGAAAGATGGCAAGACCCCCCTCTCTATGAAAAATTTTAAAATTAGCTGGGCTGGGTGGCATGTATCTATAGTCCCAGCTACTCAGGAGGCTGAGGCAGAAGGATTGCTTGAGCTCAGGAATTTGAGGTGGCAATGAGCTATGATTTTGCCACTGCACTCCAGTCTGGGCAACAAAACAAGATGCCAGCTTTACAATAACATGAAAATAAATGAAATCATATAATCTATGGTCTTTTGTGACTGGCTGCTTTCATTTAGCATAATGTGTTCAAGATTTAACCATGGTATAGTGTATATTAGTACTTCATTCCATTTTATGGCTGCATAATATTCCATTGTATGCCATATTTTTAAATCCATTTATTAGTTGATAGACATACATGGTTTTTTGCACTTTTTAGCCTTATGAATAATGCTGCTATAAGCATTTGTATACATATTTTTGTGTGGATAGGTTTTCACACCTCTTGAGTATATGCCAAGGAGTAGGATTGCTGGGTCATATGGTGACTGTAGGTTTAACATTTTGTGGAATGTCCAGACTGCTTTCCAAACTTACTGCACCATTTTACCTTCCCACTAACAGGTCATAAGTGTTCCCATTTCTCCACGTCCTCATCAACACTTATTATTATCAGTCAATTTTATTTCAGCCATTCTAGCAGGTATGAAGTGGTATCTCATTGTGTGTGTTTTTTTCTATAATTCCCTGATGGGTAACAACATGAATATCTTTTCATGTGTTTATGTGTCATTTGTATATCCTTTTGTGGAGAAATATCTATCCAGATCCTTTGCCCATTTTGTAATCATGTTATTAATCTTTTTATTATTGATATGTACGATTTTAAAAATATATTCTACATACAAGTCCCTTATCAGATATGCCATTTGCAAGTGTTTCACCTATATTGTGGGTTGCTTTTCACTTAGTTGATTTATCCTTTGAAAAAGTTTTTCATTTTGAGGAAGTCCAATTTATCTATTTTTTTTTTCTTTGGTTGCTTGCACATTTGATGTCATGTCTAAAAAAGGCTTTGCCTGATCCAAAATCATACAATTTATGCCTATATTTTTTTCTAAGAGATTTATAGTCTTATCTCTTATGATTAACTATATAATCCCTTTTCAGTTAACTTTTGTGTATGATGTGAGGAAGGGTGCCAACTTCATTCTTTTTTTTTTCTATTTTTATTTCAATAGTTTTTGGGGGCACAGGTAGCTTTTTGTTACATGGATAAATTCTTCACTGGTGATTTCTGAGATTTTAGTTGCATCCAGATTATCCTCCTCCCAACCACAGTTCCTTTCCGAAAATCCCCAAAGTCCATTATATTGTTCGTATGCCTTTTCATCCTCGCAGCTACAACTTCATTCTTTTACATGTGGTTATATAGCTGTCTTAGCACCAATTGTTGAAAAGATTATTTTTCCCTAGTTGAAATGTGTAAGGGTTTATTTAAGAACTCTCAATTCTGTTCCATTGAACTATATGACTACCCTTATTTCAGCACCGCACTGTTTTGATTATTGTAGCTTTGTAATAAGTTTTTGAGATTGGAAAGTGTGAGGCCCCAACTTTGTTCTTTCTAAAGACCATGTTGGCTATTCTTACTCCTTTGCATTTCCACATGAATTTTAGGTTCAGCTTGTCAATTTCTGCAAATAAGCCAGCTGGGATTATGATAGGGAATTATGTTGAATCTGTAGATCAATTAGGGGAATGTTTTCATTTTAATAAGATTAAGTCTTTCAATTCATAAAACAATGTTTTTTCATTTATTAAGGTCTTTAATTTTTCAATGATATTTTGTAATTTCAGTATACAAGTCTTCCATTTCTTTCGTTTATTTTTTGTCTGTTTTAAAATCTGGGAAAGGAGATCTAGTATATATTCATAGAATTTGTCATATTAACCTTGTTCCCAATTTCTGGTTCTCTTTATTTGTTCCTGCAAATCTGGATACCATCTGCTGTCATTTCCTCACTCCAGTACAGCTTTGCTCCCACCTACCTCCTTTATGTTGTTATTGTCGAATATATTACATTTCTATACGCTGTAAGCCCAAGACAATTATATACATATCACTTTGTACAACTGCTTTTTAAATCAGTTAAGAGCAGAAAGAAGACAGAGATAATTATACTGTCTTTTAAAATTACATAAAATTACATATCTTTACTCTTGCACTTGTATGTGTGTATGTTGACTTGCATTATGGTTCGGGGTCACTTGCTTTCAGCCTAAAGAAGTTCCATTACTATTTCTTGAATCCAAAGGGACAGGAAACCTGGAAAAAATAAGTGATTTCCTGCAATAGTGAACAGCAAAAAGAAAAATGGAGAAATGGTATGAAATCAAACATGACAATGACCAGCCACTTACTCGATAGTGCTTGTATGGTTACTTTAGAAATTTGAGTAGGCCTGATTTACTGATGTATTGAATTTCTACTACTTTCCAGACTTTTGTCTTGGTGTTTTTCAAAGGTAAATTTATTTAGCCTTTACAGGATGATACTATTATATAATGTTTAAGAGCTTGGGATCTTCAGACAGATAGAGATGAATGCAAGCCTTAAATATTTCAACCACAGAATATGTGACCTTGGGGAAATTACTTAACATCTCTAAGTCTCATTTACCCATAGGTAACAGGAAGATAAATATAGTATATGTCTTAAAGGGTTATATGACAGTTATATGAGAAAAATTCATGTAAAATGTTGTCTCTTACACAAATGCCCAGTAAATGGCAAGCATAAAAAAATTCATAATATTGGACTTCTGACTTTGACCATGATGAGATAACTGATAATAAACTTATGCTTAATTTATAATTACAAAACTGAACTAAATAGATGAAGCATCACATTTTATGCCTTAGACAACAAATACAGGAGGGGTTTGATCCTTTAGAGAATAAAAACACACGAGGTTGGTTCTGCATTTACCACAGCTTTCCACCAGTGTGTGCTTCCCAAACTAAGGCACAAGAAAGAGAAAAGAAAGATGTAGGAAACTGAGATTGAAGGCGGGGGCCACTAAGGTGGCTAGGCTTTTCAGGGCAGAGCCCTGGAAGGTAGTAAGCCATGCAGAGAAGGAGCTCCAGAAATTAACCTAGGGAGCTTGAGTCTTTGATGAAAATACCAAATTAGAAATGTACAATGCAAAACTGATATAGACCTAACAGAAAATAGCCAAGTGTGGCCCAGTAAGATCCTCAGAGATTCTGGAGATCACACAGTATTGGGAGACATTGAAATTCTGACCAG
The DNA here is from genome assembly GCF_002776525.5 of Piliocolobus tephrosceles. Lineage (NCBI taxonomy): Eukaryota > Metazoa > Chordata > Mammalia > Primates > Cercopithecidae > Piliocolobus > Piliocolobus tephrosceles. Next base: position 111,072,538 of record NC_045446.1, read on the forward strand.
CTAGAGACAGAGACCTTGTTGAACATCCTTGGCATTCACTTGCAATCACATGAAAGCCACACCTACAGAATGAGACTTTAGTAACTTATAGTAATTTAGTAGTCCTTACCTTAGGGGAAGATTTAGCAATCTTGATATCACAATTTACGTAATAGTAAATAGTAAAGATTTAGCAATCTTGATATCACAATTTAGGTAATAGTAATAGTAAAAAAGAGCCTTGCCCTAAGGTAAGGACTACCCTAGACTCATTCTAAGAAAACCTAAAAGTAAGTCTCAACAAGACAAGGTGACTTCAACAGATGAATACCTGGCAGTACATATTTCAAGCATATTTACAACATGAAAGCAAAATCTAACTTCTAAAAAATGTAGCATTCACAGTGCCCAATAGACCATCAAAAGCTGCTAGATATATGAAAAGAAGAAAAACACAAATCGTAGTTGTAAGGGGGGAGAATGTTTATAGAGACTCAGATGTTGGAATTAGCAAAGGCTTTAAAAGTTCTTATGAATATGTTAGACATTGTAGAGGAAAAAAATAAAATAATGAGCCTGATAGACCACAATATGGTTTCTCAAAAGATATGTGCTTTCTAATCCTGAAACCTGTGAATGATACTTTACATGGCAAAGCCTTTGTGGATTTGATTAAGGGTCTTGAGAAGGGAAGATTATCTCGGACTGAGTGGGCCCCAAATGCAGTCAGATGTATCCGTAAGAGAGGCAGGTTACATGCACACAAGTCCACATGAAGACAGAGCAGAGAGAGATTTAAAGATGCTGGCCCTGGCTGGGTGTGGTAGCTCATGCCTGTAATCCTAGCACTTTGGGAGGTTGATGTGGGCAGATTGCTTGAGCTCAAGAGTTCAAGACCAGCCTGGGCAACATAGCAAAACCCTGTTTCTCCAATAGATAAAAAAAATTAGGCCAGCTGCGGTAATCCCAGCACTTTGGGAGGCTGAGTAGGGTGGATCACTTGAGGTCAGGAGTTCCAGATCAGCCTGGCCAACATGGTGAAACACCGTCTCTACTAAAAATACAAAAATTAGCCAGGCATGATGGCGGGTGCCTGTAATCCCAGCTACTCAGGAGGCTGTGGCGCAAGAATCGCTTGAACCCAGGAGGCGGAGGTTGTAGTGAGCAGAGATTGCACCACTGCACTCCAGCCTGGGTGATACAGCCAGACTGAGCCTCAAAAAAAAAAAAAAAAATTAGCTGGGCACAGTGGTGCACATCTGTATTCTCAGCTACTTTTGTGAGGCTGAGGCAGGAAGATCACTTGAACTTGGGAGACTGAGGCTGCAGTGAGTCAAGATTACACCACTGGACTCCAGTTTGGGTGACAAAGTGATACCCTGTCTCAAAAAAATGAAATAAAGTAACGATGCTGGCCTTGAAGATTGGAGTGATGCAGCCACAAGCCAAGAAATTTTGGCAAGCATCAGAAGCTAAAAGAGGCATGGAAGAGATTCTCCCCTAGAGCCTCTGAAGCAAGCACAACCCTGCTGACACCTTGATTTCAGCCCAGTAATACTGATCTCAAACATCCAACATCCAGAAGAAGGAAAGAATAATTTTCTGTTGTTTTTAGCCTCCCAATTTGTGTTATAGCAGCTTCAGGAAACAAATACAAAAAGGAAACAAAAAGAGAAGCTCAGATTTTAAAACAGACAAAAAATAATACAAAAAGGGAACAAAAAGAGAAAGGAGAACAATTTTTTTTTTTTTTTTTTAAAGAAACACAAAAAGGAAATAATAGCCAGCATCATAGGACTGGACTGGATGCTTGTTGAAGGACAGGAAGCTTCCCCCTAAGATTGGAATCAAAGCACGGATGTCTGTTCTTACATTTCTACTATTACCAGCAAATGAAATAAGACAAAGTAAAGAACAAAATGGCTTACAGATTAGAAAGGAAGACGTAAAAGTACTTTATTCATAGACAACATGAGAGTGTATTTAGAGAATGGTATCTCAAAATTCTACCCCAAAAACCCAAACTGACTAGAAATTAATCAATTTAGCAAAGGATAGGGAAGAAAAAAAAGCTTCCCCTTTGCCTTTGGAAGGTTTGCTGAAAAGTCAAGTCATAAAAGGCATAGAAATAGGAGAAAAGGCATACAAATAAATCTATTTGACCATAGTTTCATGTGACACAAGAGCCTTCAGAATGGACCCAAGCCCTCAATGGGGTGCAAAAGCCTATATACCATCTTGAGGTTACAGAAAAAATTTAGGCTCAGAGTACAGCCCAAAACAGGTTATGGTAGTAAATCAGGTTATGGTGGCAAGACAGGTCCTGGGAGAGAAAGAAGAGGAGACCTGGCCAGCAAAGGTGGTCTTGTTATGTAGATGAAACTTCACAGGTAGCAATCTTCAGAGAGAATACATGGTCAATGCTTCTTTTCAGGCCTTTACAGGTATCAGACTCTTAGTCTTTCCTAGATTCAGGCAAGGGAAGTTCTGGCTGCATCAGTGCAGATTCTCTGTAGATGCAAATCTCACCACAAAAGACAGCTTTGCAGGGCCACTTCTGTTTGCTGGCCCTCTGACAGCCGTCTCAAAATATGTCAAAGAAATATATTTGGAGATAAAATATTTTTATTTCCTCTAGTTCCTACTTTGAAACTTAAAAAAATTTTACATATTAAGAGCCAAAGCTGATAGCTTTGGAGAGTTTTGGGTTAGAGGTTGTTAGATGGAGATAGATAAAAGAGTGAAAAGACAAATTGGGATAAGCAGAAAAGAGCAAATTTAAATATAACGTCCCATTTCTTCTTTAGTTGGTCTCTCAGTCCTGAGAATAGATCAGTTCAGTTAAACAGCTGTGCCCCATTCCAGGAGGTGGCATTGCAGATGGGCTAGGCCTCTGTATCTGATCCAGGCAAGCAGATCTTTAATGAGAGACGTTTGTATGGAAACAGAAGAAAAACAAAAGGCAATGTCTGGAGTAGCCTATAGCCTAGTTTTTCTGGTCTCTGAAGCATCTTCAGATTGCTATGATAATCAGACAGATTTTTTTGAATTGTAGTTTGAATCAGGTATTCAAGTGAACTTTCTGAGTAGTGCATACCTCAGCGGGCATGAAGTCTGTTTATATATAAGTTGATGTTATTTCTCCCAAAGTTTATTAAAGTTGTCTAGCTTCAATTTTAAGAACTTTAAGAAAAACACAGTTTTAATTTATAAATTGAAGATAATATCCGAAGCTGCCCAACCAACTGAACAGACACCCTCTTGGCCAAGGGGGATCCCAAAGAAACCTGTAAAACTAAATTTCAGGCCCTGATGGGAAGGGAGGTCAGACATGCCTCATTATGCCCCTTCCCTTTTTGAGTTTAGGCAAGACTGACCAGCATTAACATTAAAATAGAGATCACAGGACTGACAAAATAGACTCTTTGTGGCAAGAAGATAACCAAATTCCAACCTGACTCAAACATAGCATCACATGACAGCCGATCCTGAAGGAAATAAAAATATTTTACCCCAAAATATATTTCTTTGACATAGTTTTAAATGACCCTGCAAACCCAGCTTTTGTGGGGGGAATTTACATCTGTAGAGGATCTCTGTTAATAGTCAGGACTTTCCTGGACCTAGGAAAGATTAACTAACCTTCTGATACCTTTTAAGTTCTCAAAAGAGAGATTTATCATCTATTCTTTAGCAGGAGATGTAAATTGGCTTTTTACAACAAAACCCTGTAAAAGACAAATTGGGATATAAATTTGGAGACTTCATCTATATAACAAAACCTTGGCTACCACAACCCTCCTTATCTGAACTCAAGCATGTCTTTCAAGTGACTTCGAATCTTTAGACAAAGCTGAACTCTTTCAACAAATTACCAATCAGGAAATCTTTGAATCCACCTGTGACCTGTAAGCACTTGCTTTGAGATGTTCCACCTTACCAGGACACCTCCAATGTACACCTTATATATATTGACTTATGTCTTTGCCTATAACTTCTGTCTCCCTAAAATGTATAAAACAAAACTATAACCTGACAGACTTGGGCACACTTTCTCAGAATTTCTTGAAACTGTTCTCTGGGCTGTGGTCACTCATATTGGGTCAGGATAAGCCTCTTTAAATATTTCGTAAAGTTTTGTTGTTGTTGTTGTTCCTTTTTGTCAATGCATTTCTAGTAATTCCAAGTCAGAAAAAAATGAAATAAAAATTTGAAAAAGTTAGTTTAGAGATTTGTAGCCAGGAAAGAATTCGGGATCCAGTACAAATTGCAGGCAAATGATAAAAACTCAAAAACAATGAACAAGGCTAGAATCTAATAACAGATGTTCTACAGTTTTCCTTTGAAACATAATTTTCTCTCTCCAGTTCCCTAAATTTCTTTCTTTCTTTTTTTTTTTTTTTTTTGAGACAGAGTTTCACTCTTGTTGCCCAGGCTGGAGTGCAATGGTGCAATCTCAGCTCACTGCAACCTCCACCTCCCAGGTTCAAATGATTCTCCTGCCTCAGCCTCTCAAGCAGCTGGGATTACAGGCACATGCCAACATGCCCGGCTAATTTTTGTATTTTTAGTAGTGATGGGGTTTCACCATGTTGACCAGGCTGGTCTCGAACTCCTCACCTCAGGTGATCTGCCCACCTTGGCCTCCCAAAGTGGTGGGATTATAGGTGTGAGCCATCACACCTGGCCCAGTCCCCCAATTTCTACCAAAGGCAAATCATAGCAGGACCAATTTATTTGTAAAAATAAGTTTTTATCTTATTATACTTGGCCTGCTTATTTGCATAAAGTACAGCAAGAATAGTGATTGACCATATAGGCTTTTCTCAAATTGGCTTTGCAGAAACATTTTCATAAGAAATCTCAGATTAGACTTTTAAAAGCCTTGAGGCTATAAAACCAAGGCAAGGATTTGTCATTTGTCATTGACTGTCTGCAATACCTGTATGAACTGGGTGAATTCTTCTCTTCTTGAGGTTCCAAAATAACTTGAGGTTCCTGGGCCTATCAGAAAGTAACACTCTTCACTTACCACAGGTCAGGAACCTTGTAAAGAAACTGTGTACCAAGGAGTTTTTTTATTAGCTCTATAAAGTCAACTTCAATTCCTCAAAGCAATCTGGTCATATTTGAAAATATGCCATTCCAGTCAAATCCTCCAAAAGAATACAGATTCATATTGAACATATGCAAATAGCTATCTTGTCCTAAATTAAGAATAATCACAAAAGTTTCCAAATGCTGGAGATATCAGGTAGAAAGATAGATAAATGCTTCAAATTTTACTCACAATGTACACTTTACCCAATTAGTTGTAAGCTATAAATAGCTCAAAAGAAAAGGGTTTTTTTTTTTTGTTTTGTTTTGACTCTGGAAAAGAAAACATAAAACGAATTAGCTATTTATCCAACAAAAAGTTCATGAAAAGGTCTTTTTAGTCCTCTCTTAGTTCAGCCCCATGTAATTAGCTCTTGTTCTGCTTGATGTTGGGTTAGCAATCCTCATGAGTACATCAGCTTTTAATTAGAATCCTGGAAGGTTTTTTTTTTACCTAGTTCAATGGTATGATATCCAAAGTTAGAAACCTGTATTCAGGAGACCTTCCCTGAATTTCCTTATAGAGAAAGCAAATTGTGGACTGTAGTTGATTATAAACTGCTTTTTTAAAGAAGAATCAAAGTAAAACAATAACTGTCTATGAATGACAAAAGACTTTGCTAGCCATAAATACAGATACAATTGACAAGAACATTTTGTTGTTTTATGGCATGCAACAATTGAATATCACAATTACAATTATTACTGATAATTTATACCAAGACACATCAGAATTTCTGGAAATCATACAATTTTGAAACACATATTAACATATTTATACAAACATAACCCCCCAAAAGTTAAAAATCATTTCTTATTTAATAATGCTTCTCATATTATTTTAACATACCAAATCAGCCTAATACGTGTCTCTTGGACGTCTAGGGGCCCTAACATTCAAAAAGTTAGTTTGATGTCAAAAAGAATGAATTTCGAATTTGAAATTTTGATTTTGGAAAGTTTGTCAGATATCAAAGTTTTAAAATACTTGCTCAAAATAGGATCACAGCTCACTGTGAAATAATATTGATTCATTTAGCCAAAGTAATGATTCAAAGACTTCAAAAAGCAAAATCCTTTATTCTTTGATGGGAAAGAAAACAGTTTTCAAAACAATCATAAGACCTAATAGACACCATTAGGCAAACAAAATCTCTCTCTCCCTCTCTTCCCCTTACTCCACTTTTTTTTTTCAGTTTACTCAAAAGTACAACAAAAAATATTTTACTATCTCTTAATACTATACAAAAATCTTGTTCAAAAGAGAAAACCTAATTCTACCTTTGTATCAGTGTATTATTAATGCTACAGCTAATTTTAATAAAACTTTATAGGTTGGGCACAGTGGCTCATGCCTGTAATCCCAGGACTTTGGGATGTGAGGCAAGAGGATTGCTTGAGCCCAGGAGTTTGAGGCAAACCTAGAGCAAACTCTCCCTTTACCCTCAGAAGTTTCACTGAAAAATCAACTCATAAAAGGCTAGTATTGCAGTAGGAAAAAAGGCATACAGATGTATTTGATCACAGTTTTATGTGACATCGGAGCCTTCAGAATGAAGACCTAATCCTCCAATGGGGTGCAGAAGTTTCTATACCATCTTGAGGTTACAGAGAGAATGCAGCTCAGAGCATGACCCAAAGCAGGTTATGATGGTAAATTAGGTGATGGTGGCCAGGCATGGTGGCTCACGCCTGTAATCCCAGCAGTTTGGGAGAAATGGGTGGATCACCTGAGATCAGGAGTTCAAGACCTGCCTGGCCAACATGGCAAAACCTCGTCTCTACTAAAAATACAAAAATTAGCCGGGCGTGGTGGTACGTGACTGTAATCCCAGCTACTAGGGGAACTGAGGCAGGAGGATCACTTGAACCTGGGAGACAGAGGTTGCAGTGAGTCAAGATTGTGCCATGCACTGCAGCCTGGGCAACAAAGCGAGACTCCGTCTCAAAAAAAAAAAAAAAAATTTAGGTGATGGTGGCAAGAAAGAGAGGTCCTGGGAAGGAAAGAAGAAAAGGCCTGGCCAGCAAAGGTTGTCTTGTATGTAGATGAAACCTCACAGGTAGCAGCCTTCAGAGAAAATAGATGGTCCATGCTTCTTTTCAGACCTTTAAAGATGTCAGCCTCTCAGTGAATCTTTCCTAGATCTGGGCAAGGGAAAGGCTGACTGTATCAATGCAGATTCTCCACAGATGCAAATCTCCCCCAAAAGACAGCTTTACAGGGCCACTTCTGTTTGCTGGCCCTCTGACAGCCATCTCAAAATATGTCAAAGAAATATATTTGGGGGTAAAGTATTTTTATTTCTTTCAAAGCTTGTAGGATAGAATTTTAACATAAAAATCAATTATATTTCTATGTATTAATAATGAAAAATTGAAAATGATTTTAAAAGTAATATATATAACAGTGTAAAAAAAAACCCATGGGGATGAATTTAGTGAATGATGAGCAAGACCTCCACACTGAGGAATTAAGAAAGCCCTGACTAAATGGAGGGACAGACAAGAAGAGCTGATAATGTTCCACTTTGAGGATGCTGTAGGAAAATGGCATTGATATATATTGTTCTTGGTTACTTTTTCTAAATAAACAAATGTTCTAACAATTACATAATTATATGATAATAATAATAATAGCTACCACTTTAATGCTGGATGTGACAAATTAACTTCCTATAAGGGCAGCTCTGAACTTGGCACTTCTCTGCTCAAAAAATCCTTTTTATTCATGGGGTCAAGGACTAGCCGAGATCATTCCACTACACTCCAGCCTGGGTGACAGAGACTCCATCTCAAGTCAAAATAATAATAATAATAATAATAACAAAATCCCTAACAGCTTTTTTTCCAAGAGCCAGCTGGAGGATCCTTTTGCCTCTGCTATCTCCTCTTGGCTGTCTCTCTTGTGCTGTAGCACAAGCCCCAAAATAGAATCCTTGTCCAGGAAACCTGCTTGGCCTCGTGTTAATTTTCATTACATGGGGAGCCACAGCCTCTTGGCTTGTAACATATTCAGGGCTGGCTTCATAAAGGAACAACTAGTGCAGTTGCCTGGGGCCCCACACTTAGAAGGATCCGTGCTTGGTTCAATGTTCTACTGTTGCAGTCTTGAAATTCTTATTATTTGGAACAAGGGGTTCTGCAAATTATATAATCAGTTCTGTGTATATCTCCTCATGTTCAGCCTTCCTTCTCTCCATGTACCCCTCCTGCAGTAAGACAATTCCAATGTCTGGAGACAGCTGGAAAGCACTGCATGTACAACACCGGAGGGTTCATCTTCTCACTTCTCCATCTTTTTGGATTACTTCTCAGTTTCTGCTAGGAAAGCCTGGAGACTTCTGAGATAGTCCAAGTTCCCCATTTTACACATAAGAATACCAAGATCTAGAGATGCAAGGTCCTCCAGCAACCATTTAAATTATTTAGGTATCCTTTTCCAGGTATCTTACACTTCCATTATACCAAATAAAAATTATAACAGGCAACATGGAAAGAGAATGAGGTCAGAGAAATTAATGATCAGTCACTCGACATGGCAGGATATGGGATCTGGACCTGTTTCTATATAAGACAGAGGCTGGTTCGAACCGTAGGCAGAGTTCCTGAGCTCTCTCACCAGCAACATTTTCACCTTCATCTCCATCTCGACATCGCAGACTTTGAAGAGCTAAAAGGATCTTTGAGGTTACATTCCTAACCCAGGAGTCCTTAAAAAGATAACATCTAAGTCCCTGGGATTCTTAATTTTTGGGTGGAGGCCTGTTTCATTTTTGGAACACCTTGGTTATTAGAAAGTATATTCTCTTTATAAAGAACAGAAGTCGGCCTCTCCATAAATTCCAACTACAGCAATTAATGGCCCTACAGGATGACAAACAATAACTCTCTCTTCCTAAAAGCTTTTTGAATCATTGCCACTAGCTTTATATCTACCACCCCTTCCTCCAAGCTGTTTTTGTTCTTTTTCCTAGTTGAACACCAAGTTCTCTGCAATGCCCCATAGTGACAGAGTTTCTAAACACCTTCCTATTCCTATCTCTCATCTGTGCTGACCCTCAGAGCTACTAAAAATCATTAGGTTATAAAATAAAAAGAAAACAAAGCAAAAGTATCATGGCGTTTTAAAATGTGCTGATTAAAAAATCAGTAATTATAATCCCGGCACTTTGAGGGGCTGAGGCAGGAGGATTGCTTGAGCCCAGGAGTTCAAGACTAGCCTGGGAAATATGGTCAGAATAAGTGAGTACCACCTTAAAATTTTCATAATTTTTAAGAAATTAGCTGGATGTGGTGGCACACACCTGTGGTCCTAGCTACTCAGGAGTCTGAGGAAAGAGGATAGCTTGAGCCCAGGAGGTCAAGGCTGCAGTGAGCTGAGATCGTGCCCCTGCACTCCAGCCTGGGCAACAGAGCAAGACCCTGTCTCCAAACACATAGTCAGTCATAAAGTTCGAGGACTGGAAAGACTGTGGCCAAGATTATGGGGAACGGTAAATATGTAAGTCAAGGCTTTTTGCTGCAAGTGATAAAACCCATTTGGGACTTGCTTAAACAAATAACAGAATATCTTCACCTGAGAGCAAAAAGCCCTCTCCCCCTTCAGTTTCAGTTGGAAAGGGGCTCTGATTAGTCAAATTGGGTCATTGCCAATTCCTGGGCAGGGAAGTCATAGTTGGGTAAGAAGAGGAAAGAGTCACCCAGATCACATGGACAGAGGAGAGAGCAGAGTATCACTAGGAGAGAGGTGAAGGTTGTGGGCATGGGCAAACAAACATAAAGGTGCCCTTCAGAGAGTGAGCCACAAAGTCAAAGACAAACGCTAAATATATTATGTAGTTATTGCATATTTATTTCTTTAGATGGGGTCTTGCTATGTTGCCCAGGTTGGTCTCAAATTCCTGGCCTCAAGCAATCCTCCCACTTCAGCTTCCCAAAGTGCTGAGATCACAGGCATGAGCCACTGTGCTTGGGCTTCTAAGGATTATTATTATTATTATTTTATTTATTTTTTTTGAGACAGAGTCTCACTCTGTTGCCCAGGCTGGAGTGTAGTGGTGCAATCTCGGCTCACTGCAAGCTCCGCCTCCCGGGTTCACGCCATTCTCCTGCCTCAGGCTCCTGAGTAGCTGGGACTACAGGCACTCGCCACCATGCCCGGCTAATTTCTTTTTTTGTATTTTTAGTACAGACAGGGTTTCACCGTGTTAGCCAGAATGGTCTCGATCTCCTGACCTCGTGATCTCCCTGCCTCGGCCTCCCAAAGTGCTGGGATTACAGGTGTGAGCCACCACGCCCTGCCCTAAGGATTATTACTCAAAAAAAAAAAAAAAAAGTGTAGAGAGCACTCTAATATTCTAAGAATAGAGTTGTGAAGACAGTAGCAAATCCAGAAAAAAGTTTTAATTGGCTAATGAGTAATATATATAATATATAATTTTTTTTAAAATTTTTTGAGATGTAGTCTTGCTCTGTTGCCCAGGCTGGTGTGCCAAGGCGTGATCTTGGCTCACTGCAACCTCTGCCTCCTGGGTTCAAGCAATTCTCGTGTCTCAGACTCCCAAATAGCTGGAATTACAGGCATGTGCCACTACACCTGGCTAATTTTTGTATTTTTAGTAGAGACAGGGTTTCACCATATCGGACAGGCTGGTTTCGAACTCCTGACCTCAGGTGATCTGCCTGCCTCGGCCTCCCAAAGTGCTGGGATTACAGGCATGAGTCACTGCGCCCAGCCTGATAGTTTTTTTTTTAAGGGAGATTAAAAAGTAATGAAGAAACAAGAAAATGTTGAGTGCATTGATTTTTTAATTTGTATCTATTAAGAATGCAATTTAATATTTTGTGATGGAAAATAATTATATAAATACATTTTAAATGTTATAAAATCTGTGCTAATAGTGAGTTGATATCTATTTGAAAAAGTGCTTTGAAAATTGAAACAGAATCAACTTATGATTACATGACAATGGAAAACTATTGAGGCACTGAACATCTGGATGAAGGGTTCTCCTGTGCTGGGGGCTGTGGTCCTACTGCCTGGGCAGCCATTCTAAGGCAGAGGCACACGAGAGCTCATGCTGTGGGCGGACATGCTGGCTACGTTTCTCATACACTGTTTTCTTGAGCACTGGGGAAACCCAGAGGAGGACACTTCATTTGTCCAATTAAAGATGGGATTTCATTGAGTGCTGCCTCAGAGCCCACAGACCACAGGCCCAGATGCATTCACAGCTGCCCAGAGCCAACAAGGTGGCTAGAATGTCAGCAAGAGGGGACCGGGTGGTTCTAGTTTCCTTGTGGTTGGAGTCTGTTGAATTAACAGTCCAAATCTGACCACATAGGTTTGGAACAGTGTGCAAGGGAGCAACTGAGAGGAAGTTAGCCAATGTTGGATCCGGGCCAATCGACTTCTAAGAAAATGTGCCAGCAAGGGGCTGGGCCCTTGCCGAGAAGAGCTGGGCTCCTCTGGCTATTTCTCATGGAGGCATAATTCAGCAGTGAAATCAATGCTCCCACAGGCCCCACACAAATGCTTCCTGCCCCTCCAAGCCTACAGAGCAATTGCTTTGCCTGAGGCCTCTCGAGTTGAAGGAAGATCAATAAGGCTGCCTGATAGATAATTGTGACTTGGGGCTCTTTGGACAGCTTGTCATGTTCTCTCAGAGGGCTTTGGCTTTGTTTATACAAAACGGGAAAAGGCTGTTAAACATTGAAACTTTTGATATTTTACTTTCCAAGAGGAACCACTATGAGCATTTAAAAACTCAGTCAGCAAATATTTATCAAGCAGCTTCTACCTGCAAAATACTGTGCTAAACTGTTGTAGCTTCACAGGCGTGCTATACTTAAGGTGGACACATGAGATTAACTATTTACAAACAATACACCTACGTTTATATATCAAATGAATATTGTCATCTTTAGAACAATTATTTCAGGAGATAATATTCTTTTTTTTTTTTTTTTTCTGAGACGGAGTCTTGCTCTGTCACCCAGGCTGGAATGTAGTGGCGCCATCTCAGCTCACTGCAACCTCCTCCTCCCGGGTTCAAGCGATTCTCCCAGCTGGGATTACAGGCACGCACCACCACGCCCGGCTAAATTTTGTATTTTTAGTAGAGATGGGGTTTCACCATGTTGGTGAAGCTGGTCTCCAACTCCTGACCTCATGATCCTCCCACCTTGGCCTCCCAAAGTGCTGGGATTACAGGTGTGAGCCACCGCATCCGGCCTTCAGGAGATCATATTCTTAATCCAATGGTGTTATCTGCATAGAAAGTATTTTTAGGGCGTCTTTTCTTGGGGCATCACCTCAGAGCCTATGGTTCATTCTTTTGAATATGTTCAATGTCGCGAAGCCACTGAGAGTAGAGGCAAGATAAAATTGAGGAATACATTTTCTGATTTAAAAAAAGAAGTCTATACAAAAACATATGTGAATATTCAGAGTAGTTTTATTCATAATAACCATGAACTGGAAACAACTCCGATGTCCATGGCTATGCAAAATGTGGTAATATCCATACAATGGAATATTATTTAGCCCTAAAAAGAAATGAAGTACTCATACAGGCTACTGAGGTAGATGGACTTGTTTGCCAATCAGACCCTTCTGATCAAAACAAGATGTAGCAGAGGAACTGGAGGAAACCAGCAGATGGTGATGAAAGCAACCTCTAGTTGTCCTCACCGCTAATTAGCATAAAGACATTCCCATTAGCACCATGACAGTTTACAAATGCCATAGTAACAAGTGGGAAGTTGCCTTACATGGTTCCAGGAACTCCCCCGCCCCTTTTCTAGAAAATTCTGAATAATCCCATAATTAGCACTTAGTTAAGAGTAGGCAAAAATATAGCTGGCCAGCAATCCATGATGGCTGTGGCAGCTGCTGCTCCTGCTTGGAACTGTAGTTGCTGCTGCTGCTCTAGGCTGCTCTGCTTATGGGACAGCGCTGCTCTGCCTGTGGAGTGGCCACCTTGCTGCACACTGCTGCTCTGGACCGCTCTGTCTATGGGTTAGCCCTGCTCTATGGAGTGATGTACACTGTGGCTCTAATAAACTTGTTTTCTTTCACTGTCAGCTGATTCTTGAATTCTTTTCTGAATGAAACCAAGAACCCACTGAGTTAAGCTCTAATTTTGGGGTGCATCTGCATCACTACAACCTTGAAAACATTATGCTAAGCAAAATAAGCAAGTCACAAAAGATAATATATGATAGGATTCCACTTATACAAGGTATCCAGAAAAGGCAAATCTATGCAGACAGAAAGTAGACTAGTGGTTGCCTGGGGCTAGGGATGGGAATAGGAGATGGAGGTGCTCTAAAATTGGATTGTGGTGATGGTTGCATAATTGTGACTTTACTAAAAATCATCTAATTGTACACTTAAAGTGAGTGCATTTTATCATATGTAAATTATACCTCAATAAAGTTTTTTTGAAAACTGAAATATGGCTGCCCACGGTGGCTCACTCGTGTAATTCCAGCATTTTGGGAGGTCAAGGCGGGCAGATCACTTGAGGTCAGGAGTTTGAGATCAGCTTGGCCAACATAGTGAAACCCAGTCTCTACTAAAAATACAAAAATTAGCCAGGCATGGTGGTGCATGCCTGTAATCCTAGCTACTTGGGAGACTGAGGCAGGCGAATCACTTGAACTCAGGAGGTGGAGGTTGCAGTGAGCCCACATCGTACCACTGCACTCCAGTCTGGGCAGTAAGGCAAGACTCTATCTCAAAAAAAAAAAAAAAAAAAAAAAAAAAACGAATGTGATGACTATAAAGTATAAAAAATTGATTTGGGAGTGACTTATAAACCAATTCTAAAGGTAAATTTAGTCAATGGAAAGGGTTAGAAAATTCTTCCCTCTCAAAGTTCTAAAAATCAGTTGAGTAATAGCAGCATCCTGAGAATGAATGTGCATTGCCTCTCAGGGTGACTGATGGCCAATTCTCATTCACACACAGTCTGATGGGCACTACTCCAGTAGTGCTGTAACTGTTACAGAGCTATTGCCTTTGCCGAAGCTTACAGTCCACTGGGGAGATAAGAAACATATAAAGATATTGACATCTGTCGATAAACAAAGTAAAATAAATTAGCTCCGGTCAAATTGGCTTTTAAAACGCTTTTTGCTCCTTTTACAGTGTGAGTTGATGGCACAGTAAGAGATAGTGAGGCTTTGCTTTTCAGAGTCAGTTTGCAAGATCCCTACATAAAGGATTTTAAAAGACCAGTTACGAGGAGAGAAAATTCCCAGATGGGCGACATACTGTTCTTCCTCCCTCCCAACTTCCTCACTCCCTGAAATACTGCTGTGGTCATGGGAACCTTCCACTTGAGTCCTTTCACTCCCAAGTCCAAGAGAAATAGCACCATGATTGATATTGCATTTTCAAAGTCACTGATACATCAAAATAACTCCCTAGCTATTGTCCAAATGACTGACTGCATTTTAGATTTCAGCTGACACAGGTTTGAAATCCTTCTCTTTGGTTTCAGTCCCCATTTCTCTGTAGAGCCGACGTTGGCAGCTTGAGGTTTTTCTTCAGTGATGCACCAATGACATCTCTCTCCTGCTACCTCTGTTTCTTGTCTTGGATTTTCTTCTCTAAAATCCAGAATTATTTTCCTCTTGCACTCTGCAGGATAAACCCATGCAATGTGGCTACGACATCAAGTGCCATGCCAGGATGTGGAAGCGGGATTAGGAACATACAGGTGAAGCTTTGTATGATTTTGAAAGGTTTAGCACAGCAGAAAACTGGCCTTGTTACTCAGATAAATGCTAGTTGACCTATCAAATGCAGGATTAAGTTATTAAAATCTGCTCCCAAAGGCAATATGGAAAGATGGAGGGACTCAGGCTGTGGTTATAGTTCTCCTGAGGAATGGACAGATGTGTGCAGATATGTGCTGCAAAACCAGATTGCCTTTCCCTGCCATTGAGGGGCCTCTTAAGGGATGTCCAATGAATATTAAGAGAGAGCTCAATAAATGTGCATCGTGAAAAAGACAGAGTTACTTAACATATTATAGCCAGCTGAAGCCTAATATTGAATTAAAACTCCAAGTTACCAGTCACTAAAGAGGGGAGTCCAGAGTACAACAGTTGGAAAACTAAGCCAAAGACTTAGGAAGGTGCCACTGAATGTTCTCACTGTTATTGCGATCCATGGCTGAGCACCTGGCAATTCCAGGGTATGCCAATAGGTCTGCAAAGAGGGGAGGCTTGGTGTTTAGTTTCTAGAACTTACCTGGGAAGCAATTGTGAATTAATCAGTCATTATAACCCATGAGCATACAATATTTCACGGTATTGTGTTGAACTGTTTTGTGACTGTATCAGCTTTGGGATGTAAATATTTAAAGAAGAACAACTGTATCCACTTCATCTCAATTGCCAGTATTTAGCGTAGATTCTACAAGGACGCTTGCACAAAATTACCTGATTTTGCTGACTTTATACAGGTCAGTAAGCTCAACTGAAAAGTTAGAAAAAACACAACCTCTTACTTCAATAAAATAAATTATGCTAGCCAACAGTGCTTCACAGATTTGTCATATGAGTTAGCAGTAAAAAATCTCTCTCCCTGATGACTAAGCCATGGACTCAAATCCCCATGTCGGTCACCTCTTTTCTAATTATCATTAAGCATGACTTAGCTGGATGAACCACAGCTCAGGAGGAAGCATTAAAGCTCAGACACTGATCATGACAACTAGAGTGGAAATGTCTCTACAATTTGGCAGTGGCCTGAATACATTGTAGGTCTTCTTTGAGAATTATCAGAGACAAGAGAAATTGAAGCAGCACTCAAAAGGAAATGAAGGGTTAGCCTGCAGCCTACTAAGGATGGTAGCAAGAAAAAATGACACTCAAGAAAAGCAAATGGTTCTACCAACAACCAGCCAATATCAATTTTCCAGGTCTCAGAGGCTCAGAGAAACATGGACCAAGACTGTATGAGCAAAGAAATCATATCTTACGGCCGGGCACGGTGGCTCAAGCCTGTAATCCCAGCACTTTGGGAGGCCGAGACGGGCGGATCACGAGGTCAGGAGATCGAGACCATCCTGGCTAATACGGTGAAACCTCGTCTCTACTAAAAAATACAAAAAAACTAGCCAGGCGAGGTGGCAGGCGCCTGTAGTCCCAGCTACTCGGGAGGCTGAGCCAGGAGAATGGCGTAAACCCGGGCGGCGGAGCTTGCAGTGAGCTGAGATCCGGCCACTGCACTCCAGCCTGGGTGACAGAGCGAGACTCCATCTCAAAAAAAAAAAAAAAGAAAAGAAAAGAAATCATATCTTACACATGGCAAAGAGAAAATTAGGTAAAGATCAAAGGGAAGGAAGAGATTTTTGACTCAGAGGGAGAGAGAGGGGAGAGAGAAGTTTTGGTGGATGTCTTATCTGTCTGTATATGTCCATGGTACCTAGCATATGGCTAAAAATGTAGTCAAGGGTCAAGATATATTGTTTGGTTTAATGGATGGATAAGATTTTTGGTAGTTGAGAAACTTTGAAAGAATGATGGGTGCTTTCCCATTTTTCCTAAATTGTGTCCCTGATAGCAGAATTTGCCACCTGCAGATACTATATTTCAAGCTGCTTAGTGGTGAAATGGCTTAGGTAAGAGATACTTGATATTTTTTGGCTTAGGCAGTTTTTGTTAATATGTACATACACTTATGTCATTATTTTATTCTTGATCTTTTTTTTTTTCCTAACGAAGTAGTGTGTGGGTTAACGCTATTAATCTTGATTTAAACAAGTCATTAGTTTCCAATAATAAGTTTTTTTAATGGTGCTAAAATATACATAATATAAAGTTTACCATCTTAATCCCATTTAAGTGTAGAGTTCAGCAGCGTTAAGTATATTCACATTGTGCAAACAGTCTCCAAAATGTTTTCATCTTGCAAAACTGAAACTATACCCACTAAACAACAACTCTATTCCTTCTGTCTCCAGCCTCTGGCAACCATCATACTACTTTCTGTCTCTATGGATTTAGTTACTTTAGATATCTCATATAAGTGAAATCATATGGTATTTGTTCTTTTGTGACTGGCTTATTTCACTTAGCACAATGTCCTCAAGATTCATTCACGTTGCAGCACGTAACAGGATTTCCTTTCTTTTTTTAGAGACGGGGTCTTGCTCGGTTGCTCAGGCTGGGTGCAGTGGCATGATCACAGGTCACTGCAGCTTCCAACTCTTGGGCTCAAGCAATGCTCCCACCTCTGCTTCCTGGGTAGCTAGGACTACCAGCACATGCCACCATGCCTGACTAATTTTTTAAAATTTTGTAGAGACAGGGTTTCACTATGTTGCCCAGGTTGGTCTCAAACTCTTGGCTTCAAGCAATCTGCCTGCCTTCGCCTCCCAAAGTGTTGGGATTACAGGCATGAGCCACCATGCCTGACCAGATTTCCTTTCTTTTCAAGGCTGAATAATATTTCTCCGTTTGTATGTAGCACATTTTGTTCATCCATTCTTCCATCCATGGACAGCTGAGTGGCTTCCACCTATTAGCTATTTTGAATAATGCTACTATGAACATGGGGGAACTAATCTTTCTTCAAGACTATGCTTTCAATTCTTTTGGAATATATACTCGGAGGTGGGATTGCTGAATTATATGGTAATCTGATTTTTAGTTTTTTGAAGAACCTCCGTATTGTTTTCCATAACTGCTGCATCATTTTACATTCCCACCAAGATTGCACAAAGGTTCCAGTTTTTCCACATTTTCACCAACACTTATTTTCTATTTTTCTTGACAGTAGACATCCTAATAGTGTGAGATATTGATCTATTTCTTATGCTTCACTGCAAACTAGCCAAAGTCGAAACCTCTCTTCATTTAATAGGAACAAGGGATACTTTTAGTTAATTTAATATCTATAGAAACAATGCTAATGACTTGTTTGCTGTTAATAAATACATGGGTAAATCTCTGTTCAGGGCTGTCAGCTCTGAAGGCTGTGAGACCCCTGATTTCCCACTTCACACCTCTATATTTCTGTGTGTGTCTTTAATTCCTCTAGTGCCATTGGGTTAGGGTCTCCCCGACCGAGGATAAAGCACACATTCCCTTTTGTTCTCAATCTTGCTTTTCTCTCAGTTCATCCCCAGAATTCCCCCCCTGGATAGGAGAAACTGGCCACTGAAAGACACACAAACCTCTTCTGCAAAAAGTTACACACCCCTGCCCCCAATAGTTCTCCTCCTGAGAACCTTCATCTGAGTCAATGGCACCATCATCTGGAAGTGTGGAGTCACCTCTTCTCTCTCCTCTTGCTCCCCTACTCGCAGCGCATCAGCAAGTCCTACAGCGTCAACCTCCAGAACATACATGACTGTCCCCTTTTCCAGACTATTCTCTCAGTCACTATTCCCTCTCATTTAGTCTCTTAACTGGTCTCCTCTCTTCTATTCTTGACCCACTCCTACCCAATTTGCACACAGTTGCCAGAGAGGGATTTTAATATTTGTCCCCTCCAAATCTCATGTTGAGATGTAATCCCCAATGTTGGAGGTAGGGCCTGGCAGCAGGTGTTTGGGTCATGGGGGCGGATCCCTCTGGCTTGGTGATGTCCTCACTACAATGAGTGAGTTCTTGTGAGATCTGGTTGTTTAAAAGTGTGTGGCGTCTGGGCATGGTGGCTCATGCCTGTAATCCCAGGACTTTGGGAGGCTGAGGCAGGAAGATCACTTGAGACCAGGAGTTCAGGACCAGACTGTACAACATGGTGAGACCTTGTCTCTACCAAAAATATCAAGAAAATTAGCTGGGCATGGTGGCATCCACCTGTAATCCTACCTACTTGGGAGGCTGAGCGGGGGGAGTTGCTTGAGCCCGGGAGGTCAAGGCTACAGTAAGCCAAGACCATGGCACTGCACTTCAGCCTGGATGACAGAGGGAGACCCTGTGTCAAAAACAAACACACAAACAAAAAACGTATGTGGCACCTTGTCCATACCTTCTCTCTTGCTCTCGTTCTTACTGTATGACACGCCTGCTACCCCTTCACCTTCCACCATGATTGGAAGCTTCCTGAAGCCCTTGCTAGAAGCAGATGCTGGCACCATGTTTCTTGTACTGTCTGCAGAACTGTGAGTCAATTAAGTCTCTTTTCTTTATAAATTTCCAAGTCTCAGATACTTCTTTATAGCAACACAAGAATGGCCTAATACAACTACCCTGCCTAAAAGCACTTCAATGTCTACCCGAACTTCCTATTATAGGCCCCAGAATTCTGTGGGCTGCAGTTTTGTTCACTTCTTCAAATTCATCCTTTGTCACTATATTAGGCCATTTAATTGGTCAAGAGGCTTACTTGGCTCACGGTTCTGCAGGCTGTACAGGAAGCATGGTGCTGGCATCTGCTCAGCTTCTAGGGAGGCCTCAGGAAGCTTCCAATCACGGCAGAAGGCAAAGGGGGAGCAGGCAGGTCACATGACAAAAGCAGGAACAAGTGAGAGAGAAGAGAGACAGAGAGAATTGGAGGGAGCGAGGTGTCACACACTTTTTTTTTTTTTGAGACGGAGTCTTGCTCTGTCACCAGGCTGGAGTGCAGTGGCACAATCTCGGCTCACTGAAACCTCTTGAACCACCTCCTGGGTTCAAGAGATTCTCCTGCCTTAGCCTCCCAAGTAGCTGGGACTACAGGCACGTGCCACCATGCCCAGCTAGTTTTTGTATTTTAGTAGAGACAGGGTTTCACCATGTTGGCCAGGACGGTCTCAATGTCTTGCCCTTGTGATCCACCTGCCTCAGACTCCCAAAGTGCTGTGATTACAGGCGTGAGCCACCAAGCCCAGCCACACACACCTTTAAACAATCAGATCTCCTGTGAACTCAGAGCCAGAGTTCACTCATCACTAAGAGGATGGCCCAAGCCATTCATGCAGGATCTGCCCTCAGGATCCAAACACCTCCCAGCAGGCCCCACCTCCCACAGTGGAGATTACATCTCAACAGGAGATCTGGGTGAGGACAAACATTCAAACTATATCAGTCACTTTTTCCAGCTTCCTTTGCTCCAGCATTACTGGGTTTTGTTTAACTTCTTAGACGCTTAATTCCTTCTGGCCTGAACCTTTCCTACTTGCTTCTTCTTGCCCATTTGTGTGGCTGGTTCCTAAAGAGCGTTCTTTAGATGTCAGCCCAAATGTCACCTTCTTAGAGAGGCCTTGTGCAGTCCCATCTGTCCAAAGGAGGTTGCTCATGTTTTTCCTTCTTTGTGTGGGTGTGTGTACCAAAATCTCTTTAATTCCCTGTCATTAGACATTTCTTTTTGTTTTACTAATATTCAGACATTGTAAACAATGCTTTAAGCAATATCTTTGTACCTCTATCTCTGATAAAATTATTTCCTTAGGAGAAAGTACTAGAAATGGAATTGCAAGGTGTAAGAGATTATCAACGTTCTTAAGGCTTTAAGATGTCTTCGAGTAGGATCTGTAACATCTTGTATCCCTACAAATTCCCCTAAGTTTCAGTGTTCCTGGCAGGACAAGCCGGCCAGGAGGTGGCCTTGCCTGGTCTGTGGCCTTCAGGCGATTCAGGGCCTGCAGGACCTGGAATTCAAACATTCTCTTGGCAACATAGAGGCAGTCTGGAATACCCTTTTCTTGAAAGATATTGTCACCAGAAGTCCAAATGGCAGTAAGCCCTCGGCCATTATCTGAGAATCTGTTCTGGTTCAAGGGGCAGTTGAGTGTTAAACTTCTGGGAAATTGTGTCTATCCCGGATTCGCGCTTCACCATGGAATCCAGTCCCTTCTCAAGGGCTTCGCCCACACTCCCTGTGGTCTCTGAGTCGCCCTCCTTTTCCACAATTTCATGTGTAATCTCATTTTCTGTTTCTGCAGCAATGTCAAATTCTGGGAAAAAAAAAGACCTGCATTGTGCAAACTCCGATTGTGTCCGAGCCTGTTCCTGTCAATCTCCAGTGTGGCACATGCTCCCTGCTGCAGCAATGTGTCTGTCACATCGGGTGCAGGTTTGGGTCCCTCAACACCCACAAACCCTGCAGAGATGGGACCACACTGGAGAGCCACACATTCTCCTGTTTCTGGAGGAGGTTTCTCTGAAGGCAGCTCACATGAGTAAAAGTCACATTTTCAGGTCGCAGTCCCGCGCAAGGGGCGGAAGGGGCGGTGCCGACTGCAACCACCCGGCCCAGCCTGGCCCGCCCACCTCCCGCGGGAACCTTGAGCTGCGCAGCTGCGGGGCCGGCGCCTCCCCAGCAAAGCTCCTTACGTGCGGCCGGCGGAGTAGTGGGGCGCTGCGCAGCGGACCATTTTCTATCATACCACCCTGTTTGTTTCCTCAGGAACTTCACAATTAGTAATTATTTTATTTGTCACTTCACTTGCTTTCATTTACATATGAATAATGTGTAGAATGGATATATGTATAGAATAATGTATGTATGTATAGAATGAATGAAAATGATCGATGGATGGATGGACTGGTGAACTGATGGATGGATGAAGAGTGATGTGTGAGGTATTCACATCTGACTCCTCTTCTTGGCACTACCCTACTGTGAGAAGAGCTTCTCTTCAATCTGATGACACTTGGTGAAAACAAAGGGCAGGCAAAACTGTATGAGCTCCTGGACTCTTGCCCACAGCTAGGGAGCCCTGGAATGTCTCCCCCACAGAGCCCATCCATGGTCCATCCATTCTCTACGGAGCCTTGGGGTTTATTTCTCCACAGTAGTTCAGCCCCCTCCTCGCTGATCAGAGCAGAAAACCAAGGTTCAGAAAATAGACTTGATAAGCTTGGAAACACACAGTTCATTTGTAGGAGAGATAATTATACTCAACAGTCATTAACTTTAGCCACCCGTAAGTCACTTTGAGTTGACTTCAATGTATTTGGCTGTCACTCAGTGGATGGCCTTGTCCAGGCTGGTGAGGATCAAGGCAACATAACGAGGCTCACCATTTTAGTCTACATCTCATCCCACCACTGGTCAGACTGTCCGGTGGCGGAAGCCTGTGGGGTCAGGGTGTGGAGAGGGCTCCCAGGGCTTGCCCATTATCAGCTGGTTATTGGGAATCTGCCGGTGGAAGTGTCAATCCAGAAGGGAAAGCTGAGTGGAGAATGGACCCTGAAGTCAGCAACATGGAGCACAGGGTCTGGACTTGGAGTCTACCTCAGACATAACCCAACCCCTTGATTGGGTTATACATGGGGGACTTTGGAACGGAGAAGTGGGTCAGCGTTGACAACGAAGAGGTAAAGACAGCGAAGATGTGAAAATGAGGAGCTAGGTCAAGAAGCAGCATGTTCATGGGCCAAACCTTTCACTTGGGCCCTGAGCAATGCCTCTCTGGGTCATGGTGACGTGTTAGAAAACTTACCAGGCTAGAGAAACTGTACCTTCTCTCCTGGTGCCCTTTGTCACTGCCACATCCAGCAATGGTTGCTCTTTTATCCCTTCCTTTAATCTTCCCCTCATCCTCTAAGCAAACCCTGCTCCTCAGAGATTAACAGTGTCAATGACGTATGTCTTAGCACGACTGGACCCTCCCAAACTTTAATTGATCAGTAGTGTCTGTCTAGAGAGCCTTGTGTTGAGAGTTCTGAGGCATGCCGTGGGCTGAGTGGGACGCTCTACTCCGACCAATTTATGGTGTCAATCACGGGTGGGGAAGGATCAGTGAAGGGATGTATGGCCAGGTGTTTATCATGCCTGGTAGAGTGAATGTATTTAAGTTCATTGTTACTTACCCCAAGATTATTTGCAATTTGAACCTTATTTCTTTTTCTTTTTTCTTGAGACAAGGTCTCACTCTGTCATCCAGGCTGGAGTGCAGTGGCATGATCGTGGCTTACTGCAACCTTCGCCTCCCGGGCTCAAGCAATCCTCCCACCCCAAGTAGCTGGGACCACAGGCTACACCTGGCTGATTTTTGTACTTTTTTTTTTTTTTTGGTAGTGACAGGGCTTTACCATGTTGCCCAGGGTGGTCTCCAACTCCTGGGCTCAAGTCATCCACCTGCCTCAGCCTCCCAAAGTGTTGAGATTATAGGTGTGAGCCACTGTGCCTGGCCTCAACCTTATTTCTAATTTGGCATAAAAGGCTTTTGTCCTCTGGAAGAGAATTTCAGATGCCAACAACAGATGAAAAAGATATGTCATGGACTCGGCAGCTTCTGCAATCATATCACTAAGGAAACAAATACTTTTAAAAAGATCTACAAGCATCCTTAAGTGCTTTTGAACACACATCTTACTGAATTGTCACACGAGCCCTAAAGAATGTATCATTTTTTCATGTAAGAAAATTAAGCTTTAAAAAAGTTAACTTTTCCTCCATACCGCTAGTATCAGCAGAGCTCAAATTTCACCTCAGATCTGGCAATTTGTAGGGCCCAGGATCTTTTATTATACCAGTAAATAAGTTCCTCTTTCGTCTTTGCTTAAAGCAGTCCTGGGGATGAGGGCAGAGGGAAGGAATGGCTACACAGAGACAGAAGACATCCCTGCCCAAGAACACATTCACATCCCAAGACTCAGGAAACTTTAAATCCATATATGAATGAGAGAAGGTGAACCTAATTGGAACTGTATCCACAGCTATTGTTTATATAATAAAGAAATACATAATTAGAGTTGGGAGTGATTAATCAAGGATGACTTCCTGGAGGGAATAATTTCAGATTAGAGTTTTGAAAGATGCCAGGAGGGAGAGGATTCTGAGAATAGAAAAATGAGAATCTCATTCATAATTTCATTAGTTCTAGCTTTTCAGGTGGGCCATATATGCAAATGTGTTTGAATGTGAGAAGCTGTATAAAGTAATCACCTTTTATTTCTTTGGAAATTTCTATTATATTCTGTTTAAATGGCTGAAACTCTAGGGGGACCTGCTAAGGTTATTAAAAAGAAATTGGTCATTAAATTTAAACTGTCTGGTAGATGAATTTGAAAAGCCAGCTGTCAGAAAACTCCCTTACTGAAAAATAAGGAAGGAGCATCACAGAGTTATCACAGAGGAATTATGAATAATATGGCTGTGGTCCCGCTACTTTCTGTCTTTTTGGTTTTTACCCCAATGAAGAGAAAAGGAAATTAGGGAACTGAGAGTATGAAAGAATAAACATGGCTGATGTAATTACACAATCTGCGCCAAGAGACTTTCTTTTTCTGTCTCACAGGTGTGTCTCTCGTTACTAGCTGGGGAGGTAAGGAGGGCAAGTTGGGGAGGTGGTACAGTTGAGTGACCCTCTGATTTAAAAAATCTAAATTGCAATGTCTGTGTAGATTGTCTTCATCATCTAGTGGTCCACCATGAAGTGCAAAGAGTCCTGAGAGGATGACCCCTGCCTGACCCTTGACCCCTGTCCTCAATGTCCACCACGGCATCAAACCCATGTTGTTCCTTTCCCCTACTAAATGTACACCAAACATCATGGCTTTTTTTTTTTTTTTTTTTTCCTGAGACGGAGTCTCGCTCTGTCACCCAGGCTGGAGTGCAGTGGCGCAATCTCAGCTCACTGCAACCTTCACCTCTCAGGTTCAAGCAATTCTCATGCCTCAGCCTACAGAGCAGCTGGGATTACAGGTGTTCACCACCAGGCCTGGCTAATTTTTATATTTTTCATAAAGATTGGGTTTCACCATGTTGCTCAGGTCAGTCTCGAACTCCTGGCCTGAAGTGATCCACCCGCCTTGGCCTCCCAAAGTGCTGGGATTACAGATGTGAGCCACCAGGCCTGGCATGAGCCACTGCGCCTGGCCATGGATGTTAAAACAGCCTCATATTGAAGAGTTTAGAAACGTATTCTAGCCAAATGGAGTTGGGGGCTGTTTGGGATGGCTGTGCTTCAAGCCTTCCTTCTGGGAAATGTACTTTCACCATATCTGCTGATTACTGTGGGTATATGTCTCCAGTTGACCGACCAAAATACTTCATCCTCCTGGATATAGAACACTGGGGCATGTGACCTCAACAGAATCCTCTTCAGGGACTGACGTGGACTGAATGATGTGGTGGGGAGAGAAGGTTCTCTCTTTTCTCTTTAAGGATGGTATAAGCCAGGGACAATTGGTGATCATCTTTGGGTCATATGAACAAAATCTGAGTGAAACCAATGGAACCAGCTACCTATAGAACTAAGATATGACAAAAAAAATAGTCCTTATAATTTGGACTGGACTCAGCCAGGCCTGAAGTTAGATCACCTCTAGACCTCCTGGTTATATAAGTCAATACATTTCCTTTAACACTTCAGCTGGTTTTAGTCTCTACCCCTTACATCTAAAAGACTACCGGCTAATACAGAGGGAAGCAGACACAGGTAGGGATAAAGGGTTATGCCTCTTCTAGATAATTTGCTCCTTTGTACCTTTTACAAAGGGCTGGATCCTACTGCTTATGCTTTCAGAGGGCATCCCTCGTGGACATTCCTTTCTTCCTATGTTCTCTCTCATTTTTGTTCTCCCTTTAACCTCTTCACCTTCTGATTCCCCATCCAATCCCTCTTTCTCTTGGAATCTACCTCCTTCCCTGGAGAAATAGTCAAATTTCAGTCTCCCTAAGTTTTTTCTTGTATATGGTAAGTTTCACATGTTCGAGCTCCATGGTGTATCAGTGGCTTGGCTCACGTACTCAGTACTGCTGCTCTGCAGGCAGGAGGGGAGGATTCTGGTGTTAGGGTCCATTGGCTCCCCCAGGAAAAGAGGCAGTTGAAGCTAAAGTCCTGAGGATAAGGGAAGGAAGTAGAAGGAGAGCAGCATTTCATTCTGGGCCATGGGTGCCTTACTCTCGGTAACCAAACACAGGTCATGAATTCAAGGACTAATTGTCATAAAAACGTTTGTCTGGTCTAAATAAGAAATTCATATTCCCCTATTATCATAAATTTGACACTTTGAGAGCAATAATCTTGACTCGTTTCGTTAAGAAAGCATTTTTCCCTTCTGAGTTGTCCCTATAGTGGATATTCATCTCTAAATTGCCAGATAACAAACAGCTCCGGACCTAGACACTTCTTCCTAACCACTTGTTTCCCTGGCTTATGTTGCTGGTGCAGGGTAAAGGTGAGAGGCTGGATTAGGAAGCAAAGTTTCTGTTGCTCTATCACTATATTAAAAATATATCTAAGATCTCATTTGGGAGTGTGAGGATTGAAACAATCAAGAAAACTTGCTTGAGATAGCTTTTGACAGCAAGCTGACCAATGCTTAAAAATTAGGGCTGGATGCGGTGGTTCACACTTGTAATCCCAACACTGTGGGAGGCCGAGGCAGGAGGATTACTTGAGGCCAGGAGTTTGAGGCCAGCCTTGGCAACATAGTGAGACCTCATCTCTACAAAAAATTTAAAAATTCAATGAATGTAGTGGCAGGTGCTTGTAGTTCCAGCTACTCTGGAGGCGGAGGCAGGAGGCTCACTTTAGTCCAGGAGTTGGAGGCTACAGTGAGCTATGATCATCACACTGTACTTCAGTCGTCTGGGCAACAAAGCAAGATCCCATCTCTTAAAGAAAAAATCAAAACTTAAAACAACCTTACATGTGCTTAGGAAGGTTTTTGACTCCAAGAAAAAATTCAGGAAGAATTTAGAAGGGTATTTTTCTATTTAAGAAATCTAAAGGGAGTTTGAAAAGTGAGAACAATTACAAGATGGGGGAAAGGAATAAAATTATTTCTAGGTATTCACACTTAACTATTACCTGTGTATTAGTTAACATTCATATAGCTGGTAACTATGTGCCAGGTACTGTTCTAAGTACTGTAAAAATATTAACCCTTATAGGCCGGGCGCAGTGGTTCTTGCCTGTGATCCCAGCACTTCCGGAGGCTGAGGCGGGTGGATCACCTGAGGTCAGGAGTTCGAGACCAGTCTGGCCGACATGGTGAAACCCCGTCTCTACTAAAAATACAAAAAATTAGCTGGCCTGGTGGCGAGCATCTGTAATCCCAGCTACTGAGGAGGCTGAGGCAGGATAATTGCTTGAAACCAGGAGGCAGAGGTTGCAATGAGCTAAAATTGCACCATTGCACTCCAGCCTGGGTGACAGAGCGAGACTCCATCTCAAAAACAACAACAACAACAAAATACGTGTGTGTGTGTGTGTGTGTGTGTGTGTGTGTGTGTATCCATATAATCCTCATGACAACTCTCTGAGATAATTTAAAGTATATCATTATTTTAACCTACTAATAGCAGTGGTATCAAGAGAATGAGAAGACAAGCCACATACTGGAAGCAAATTTTTATAAATGACATCTCTGATAAAGAACTGCCATATGAAAAATAAAAAGAACACTTAAAATGCAACAATAAGAAAATGAACAACCCAACTATAAAACGGACAAAAGTTCTGAACAGATACCTCACCAAAGAAGATACACAGTATACAAATAACAATGTAAAAAGATGCTCAATATCATGTCATTAGGGAATTGCAAATGAAAACTAATAGCAATAATAATAGCTAGCATTTTTCAAATGCCCACAGTACTCATACTTTATGAATGTCATTTAACATTCATAATACCTGTAAGAAGTGGACACTCAATTATCATGACTATTTTGCAGATGAGAAACCCAAGACTTGGAAAGGTAAAGTAACTTTCCAAAGGCCACAGTTAATGGATGTGAATCCCTATCTGTCTCATCTTAAAGCCTGTGCACTGAATTACTGTACTATAGCCTATTAATATTTAGTCACTCTTAATAATTTACTGCTTTTATACAGTTTTAGTTTTACAGTCTTACACAATTGAGTGAAAAAGTAAGCTTATTTAACACCTATACATATTTAACCAGGTTATTACCCAGGCACTACCGTTCATCTGCAGGGAGCTTGTTCAAATTGGCAGCATAGTACATAGGACAAATTTAAGAGCTTTGGAAAGTTCTCTTTGCGGCTGGGTATGGTGGCTCACACGTGTAATCCCAGCCCTTTGGGAGGCTGAGGTGGGCAGATCACTTGACATCAGGAGTTTGAGACCAGCCTGGCCAACATGATGAAATCCCATCTTTACTAATAATATAAAAATCAGCTGGTCGTGGTGGTGCATGCCTGTAATCCCAGCTACTTGAGAGGCTGAGGCAGGAGAATTGCTTGAACCCGGGAGGTGGAGGTTGCAGTGAGCTAAGATTGCACCACTGTGCTCCAGCCTGGATGACAGAGTGAGACTCCGACTCAAAAACAAAAACAAAAACAAAACAAAACAAAACAAAACAAAACCTATTTGTAATAATCCAAAGGAATAAAGTTATAGGATAAAATCGCAGTCTTCAGGGGCAGTTATTCTGATCTTCGTTTCCATACTGTCAGTTTGACAGATGTTGACTGAATAGCAGAAGTGTTCTGAGATGGCATATGCAGTTGGATACTTTAACAAGAATTTTTAAAAGCTATGATTTATAAAGTGTGCAAAACTTACATGAGACAATGCAGTATTCTGGGTGAATAGTCGGTGAAACTCTTACCAACCTGAGCCTGAAGAGACCAGAGGAAGAGGAAGGGACAGTTACTGACACCCAGAGAGGACGGCTGGATGGAAGAGAATGGCCCCACAGGCAGGCCTTCAGTAAAGGGACATAGCTAACCCATAACTACCTAGAAGGCAAGAAAGTAGGAGAATAACCCCTGACCTCCTTTCTTTGCAACACTATGATCTCCTCGCAGTGTCTCCAGTTGGCCAAAGCCAACTGGAAACCAAGTGCCAGTCTCCTGAAGCACAGGGCAGGGCAAGAAAGGATGAAGACTGGCTTAAAGGAAAATGGACACTATCCAGGCCACTGATAATGGCCCAAATAAGGGCATGTGCTTTGATAAAACGGAATTTCTGAGCCTGGCAAATTAAAATCCAGCTGCTGGATCTGGGGAATCCTCACTAAGTGTGGTTACCTAAGTAGTTGGACAGTCTGACTATTATAATCCTCTCTCAATCTCTCTCTCCGTCAGTTACATTTAAAGAGGCACCAAAGAGACTCAAATGCACCAGCCCACAGCTTTGGTTCCCTTTGTGTTCTTCCTTACCCAGCTGGCACAACTGCTGAAGTGCGGAGTGCAGAAGAACCCTCTGAGCTGCTGTTGTAGCAAACGGCTTCCTCCTGTTAGGAAATTTCACAAACCCATCTGCTCAATAGACATCCTTCCTGAGGTAGGCTTGGAAAGGTTACAAACATAAGCAAAGGACAGAAAACCGGGTTCCCATTTCTGGGCTTGTGCAAAGTACATGTGATTGTTGCATAGACAAAAGAAGGGATGCTAGAGGGCAGAAAGCTGTTCACATGTTGGCCCAGTTCATAGTTTTCTGTCTTTACCTTTCCTTCAAAAATTCTTGGGGAGGTGTTAGGCACAAATGGCCTGTCCCTTTTTCCTATACTTGCGGATGATCTCACACGGCTCACCTTGACCATGACGCCTCACTGCTGTGCCTTGCTCAGCTCTGCTCTCTGATAACGCCCTGTGCACTGGCTCTTTCCCTTTGCTCTGCCCCTTTCCCTTTGCTCTGTCTACTTGTCCTGGGTCTCATTTCTCTTATCCGGTTGAAAGAAATGCAAAGAGATAAAAAGAAAAAGCATGTCAATTTACTATGACATGTCAATTTTCAATTTACTTGGTTGCTAACAGAGTGATGGAGTCCTCACTGTGTGTTCTGCAGAACCCTAGGAATTGGCAGAGTTAAGCAAGCAGGGCTTTGGAAACCCTGGGTCCCCCACAGCCTCAGTACCATACATCTGCTTTTGTCTGTTTCATACATTGAGGTTCCATGTCAGGTTTTAATTGTAATAAATCTAGTTCTGTTGCTTGAAATTTTCAAATGATTGTAAACCACTGGCTAGATCTCCAAGGGTACTTCTCTTTTGTCAGGGGATTTGGGATCTCACGATCACAAATCAACTGAGGAACAATGAAGTGGTTAAGGGCACGGGCTCTCGAGCTCCACTGCCTGTGTTCATGTCTGAGCTCTGCCCTCTACCAGCTTTAAGACAACAGCCTGCGGACATCCCACACCCCAGCTCAGTGATCTGTGATGTCTTGGGCTACAATTCAGGATTGAGGAGAGGCTCTTGAGCAAGAGCCATATGCTGGGTTCTCACAACACTGCTTTTGAAATAAAGGTTGTCCAGTAAGACAGTCACAGGCACACAAGAAGAAGAGGAGAGGGAGGAGAAGTGAGTTCCTCATAGGTGCTAAATATATTAGACATGGTTTCAGTTGGTTTAAGCGAAATGACCACGAGGAGAAGGCTGTTACACAGCTTCAGCGTAACAGTGCTGTGGTTTCCTGCTCCTGTTTCCCATGTCTATCAGATTTGTTCCTTGCATTTTCCTTGGCTAAACCATAGCTTCACTATGCTCTATGGTCTGCTGCGATTATGCCTTAATGAGGACAAACCCACTTCCTGATCTCTTTAATGAATATTTGCTTCTTGACCCCTCACGTCCCCTCATTAATCTCCCCTCACATGGCTCCAGACTGCACTGCTAGAGGAACCTGACAACTCTCAGAAAAACAGAAGACGCACTAAAATATTTAAAATTCTTACTGCAGTGGTTTCTGCAGCCTCCTGCTTTCACTGAAATTATAAGTATAAATGGAGCCTTATCTCACCTATGAATGATAAAACAAAAGTAGGGAGGACTCAGATGAAACACAAAGAAGAATATTCTTGCTGCAGATATTAGAGGCACTGGGACAGGTTACTGAGGAATGCCACAGACCTCTCTTCCCAGTAATCCTAAAAATAACGGGAAAGGAGTTAGTCAGTTTGGGATGGCTGAGGTACCTGGAACCAAGAAACGGGGCTAAATGATTTTGGCAGTTCCTTTCTGGGACTTACTAGAGCCTAGTGAGCAAGAATATGGACTTTGAAATAGAAAGTAGACCTGAAAATGAGACCCAGTTCTAGTACTTACTAACTGTGAAATCTTGGGCACACTACTTAGCCTCTGTACAGAGAGTTACAATGAGGATTAAATAATATGAATGGACACAAAGTGTTTAGCATAGGATCTGACTCCATAGAGACTGATCAGTAAATATTAGCTTCAGCACTTAGCCTGGAGTTTTATTCACCCACTTTCTTTCAACCCGCCATGTTCCATGTCATCTGCACAGACCCATTCTTATGCAACCACTGAGTTGAATTCTTTCTCATGCAGCTCCAAAATGGCAAGTCTCCAAGTCTGAACAAGTTTGGCAATCTCAACTGGTTCTCTTATTAATCAGCTGGTAGTTAAACTTCTGACTTAATTCTAAGTAATATAGTTTTCACAGAAAGGTCCCAGGTCATATTCTATCATTCAGTCTACCTCATGTAGAACCTGATGAAGATGCTACTGCTGATGGCTTGGTTGCTTCTCTTCATTCTTCAAGCCCAGATTCCCCTGTTCAAAGAGCCAGACTCTTTGAGCTGGAAGGGACCTTGGCATCATTTAGCCTGGGATAATTGCTATGTTACAGGTAATCTAGACTCAAAAATAGACTCAAACTGTGGGCCACAGGGCTTATAGGGTAGTCTTACTGGTGCAGTTGACTTCTGTGTAGTTTCAAGGAAGGGCAGAAGTTGATGGGAAGTTGGGGTAGGGAGGATGTTTAACAAAGGAAACGTGCAAACACCACATGTTCTAAGACATAGGAACATAGAGTGGCTAAAGGTTTGCGTTTCAGGAGGCAAGCAGTTAGAGGTAATGGTAAATAGGGGAAGAATTTCAGAAAAGAAAAACAGATTCAAGAAAGTTTTTTGGTAACCTAAGTTTCCATATCTATGTGGAGTTCTCCAAAACAGAAGATGAATGCAGGTTTTGCCTTTTCCAAAATACATGATTAGTTCAGCATTATATATCAAGCATCACACCAAAGTCTTAAAATCTGAGGGCTTTTTTTTTATTGCTTAATCTGAACTCCCAATTCGAAGCATCCACAATATCTCTGACAAGCATTAGTCTAGCTTAAATACTTCCAGTGCCAAAGCATAATACTGGAAGAAGCAACTCATTTCATCCCTTTATTTTAATTTATTTTTATTCGAAGCATAATTACATATGGTAAAATGCACAGACCTTAAGTGTATAATTTGATTAAACTTAATTGTTTAATCAAAATGTGAAAATTGCCATCACCCAAAAAATTTTCCAATGCTCCTTTCCTGTGGCCCACCCTCCCTCTACCTTCTCACAGGCAACGACTATTCTGATTTCTATTTCCATAGATGAGTTTTTCCTGTTGCTAGACTTCACATAAGTGGAGTCATTCATTGTGTGTACTCTTTTGTGTCTGGTGCTTCTCATTTAACATAACATTGTTGAGATTCATCTATGTTGTTGTATGCATTAATAGTTTGTTCCTTTTAATTGTGGGGTAATATCTCACAGTATGAAAAATCTCATTTTATCTCTTTAGTCTATTGATAGACACTGGCATTGTTTCCAAAGTCTGGCTTTTAGAAATAAAGCCACAGCCGGGCATGGTGGCTCATGCCTGTAATCCCAGCACTTTGGGAGGCCGAGGCGGGAGGATCACAAGGTCAGGAGTTTGAGACCAGCCTGGCCAATATGGCAAAACCCCATTGCTACTAAAAATACAAAAATTAGCCAGGCGTGGTGGCACATGCCTGTAGTCCAGCTACTTGGGAGGCTGAGGCACAAGAATTGCTTGAACCCGGGAGGCAGATGTTGCAGTGAGCCAAGACAGCGTAACTGCACTCCAGCCTGGACGACAGAGCGAGACTCTGTTTCAACAACAACAGGCCGGGCGCGGTGGCTCAAGCCTGTAATCCCAGCACTTTGGGAGGCCGAGACGGGCGGATCACGAGGTCAGGAGATCGAGACCATCCTGGCTAACACGGTGAAACCCCGTCTCTACTAAAAATACAAAAAACTAGCCGGGCGAGGTGGCGGGCGCCTGTAGTCCCAGCTACTCCGGAGGCTGAGGCAGGAGAATGGCGTAAACCCGGGAGGCGGAGCTTGCAGTGAGCTGAAATCCGGCCACAGCACTCCAGCCCGGGCGACAGAGCAAGACTCCGTCTCAAAAAAAAAAAAAAAAAAAAAAAAAAAAACAACAACAACAAAATAAATAAAGCCACAAAGAATGTTCTTATCCAACTTTTTTTGTAGACATAAAATTTCATTTCTTTTGGAATTTTCAGATCACATGATAGGTGAATATTTATGAGAAAATATCAGTTTTCCAAATGGCTCTACCATTTTATACTTTTGCTGGCCATGCATAAAACATCCTGCTGCTTCACAGCCTCTCTAACATTTGGTACTGCTAAAATTTTTAAATTTTAACCATTCTGGTGGGTGTGTAGTGGTATCCTGTTGCATTTTCAATCTGCACTTCCCTGACGACCAACAATGCTGAGCATCTTTTTTATGTTCTCAGTGGCCATGCACACATTCTCTTTAATGAGGTGTTTATCTAAGTCTTTTGCCTGTTTAAAAAAATTGATTGTGTTTTTATTATTGACTTGTAAGAGTCCTTTGTACATTCTGTTTACGAGTCCTTTGGCACCACGGAGAAAACTTCCACTTTGGAGCCAGACACCCAAGGGGTTTCAATCTTGGATCTGTCTGTATATCTTCTATGAGTAACTCAATGTCTCTGATCTTCAGCAGCTTTGTCAGTAAAATAAAACTAATTCTCACCATACAGGATTGCTTTGAGAATCTGAGAGAGCACAAATACAGCACTGAGTTCAGATCCAATCCTGGCACATAATAGGCACTTACAGTAACATTTAAAGATGGTGATTATTAATATAAATGTTTAAAGATAATGGCTGAGTTGGCCTTCTGCTAAATCTCCTCTATTCTAAGTTAAATATCTCATTTTTTCAACTTTTGCATAAAATATGATTTCCAGACATTGCTGCCACAAGTTATATTTGAATTTTTTAAAACTCAGTAAGACAAGGGCATTGGCCAGTCAGAATGGACACAGGCCATTGGACTGGATGAGAGTCTAGGAGGCCCCTAGCAGACCAGACATTAATTAATATTTTAGTTATTGGATCCTCAGGGAAATTCACAGCGTTCTGGGTGGGGAGGCATGGTGCCTGGAACAATGAGATTTGGTAGTGCTCAGGAGCTTGCCAGGGCTCAGAAAATGATACCCCAGGGTGGGCATAGTGGCTCATGCCTGTAATCTCAGCACTTTGGGAGGCCAAGGCAGGTAGATCACTTGAGGTCAGGAGTTTGAGACCAGCCTGGCCAACATGGAGAAAATCTGTCTCTACTAAAAGTATAAGAATTAGCTGGGCATGATGGTACCTGGTCTGTAATTCCAGCTACTTGGGAGGCTGAAGCAAGAGAATCACTTGAACCCAGGAGGCGGAGGTTACAGCGAGCCGAGAGCATGCCACTGCACTCCAGCCTGGGTGACAGAGTGAGACCCTGTCTCTAAATAAATAAATAAACAAATAAAAAACTCCAGAGGGCCAGAGGATGGCATGCAGAGACTCGGAACTAAAGAAGATGGGAAAGCCCCACCAGCAGCCTCAGAAACAACTTCTCTCTGACTTTCTCTTGCCCTCCTGTCTTTTGTTCCTCTTTCTCTCCTGACTCCTAGAAACCAGAATTCCTCTTTCTCAAGGTGGGTCATAGAAACTAGAATTTCTTTCTCCCAAAGCAAGCCATGAGCCTGGAAAGATCACGCTCTCCCTTAATACTTCTTTCTTGAAGACCTTCATTCAAGAGGGGTCCCGTTCCATACTCAGGAGGAAGGAGGTCAAGAATAATCTGAACAGACCAGGGCCTAATGGGCCAGTAGACGTTGGGGGGGTAGTTGGACTTGGACCCTGCAGGCCAGCGGTCCTTGGGAAGTTAGCTGGGTTGGGGCCAAGTGGCCCAGAGGCTCTTGGGAAAATGGTTGGATTTGAGCCCTGGAGGCCAGCAGACCTTTAGAAGGTAGCTGGGTTTGATGCCAATGTGCCAGAAGACTGAGAGAAGGCAGATGAACCCGCTCCCCTGGGAAAGGAATTGGCATTTACCCCCATGGGGCTGCCTCGCCTTGAGAAATGAGCTGAATTAGGGCCTATGGGGCCAGGACCCCTTAACATGGGAGATGGATTTGGCCATGGAAGGCCAATTCCCCAAGAGCCAGGACCCGAGTTTGGGCCCATGGGGCCAGGTACTCTTGCCATGGAGGGGGCTTGTGCCCATGTTTCCAGAAGCCTGTGAAAAGAAGCTGAATTTGCTCCTAAAAGACCTGCTGCTTTTAGAATGGGGGTAAGATCGAGGCCTTGAGGTGCAGCCATTCTTAAGACCAGATCCTGTGCCCAAGAGGCCACCTGCTCTGGCATCTAGATTAGGGCTCAGGCCCAGACCACTTGGTCTTGGGTTGGGCCCAAGGCCTGGGTCTGGAAACACACCTGACCTGGGGGCAGGGTTTATCTCTTAAAAGCCTGATCTCAGATTGGGGTTTTGGCCTGGGCCCAGGCCCAGGCCCAGGCCAACCAGCCTAGGATTGGGAGGACCATTCCCAGAGGTCAACAGAACACCTGCTCTCATGTTAGGTCCAGATCCAGGGCCCATGGGACCACCACTTCTGGGGTCAAGACCTGCTCCCAGGAGACCACCTGCCCTTAGATTGGACATAGGATCTTGTCCTGGAAGACTCCCTAACCTAGGGTTAGACAGAGGCCTGGGGCCTGGCAGAGCCCTGTCCTAGGGTTTAGGGTGGGTTCTGGGCCTGGGCCTGGCCCCAAGAGGCCACCAGGCCTTGGGGAAGAAACTGCACCTGTGCCAGTGGGATTCATCCCTCTTGGAAAAGAAGCCATACTTGGGTCACGAGCACCAGCTGGGAAAGGTGCTAGATTTGAAGTCAATGAGCCTGATGAAGCTAGAAAAGGAGATGGAGAACCATTGATTTGTAATTGGGTACATGGATGCTTAGAATAAGGCCTCTGTTTCCCAGCATCCCTTGCAGGTAGGTGTGATCATGAAACTAAGTTCCGGCAAATGGGATGTGAGCAGAAGTGATGTGTATGCACTGGCTTGTGCCCTTTCTCCTTCCCACTGGATGACTTGAGGATGTTCTGGTGAGCCACTGTGAATCATACAGACAAAGGAGGCACCCTGAGATGGCATAGCAATGAGATGGAAGGAGCCAGGATGGTCTTGATCTCCTGACCTCATGATCTGCCTGCTCGGCCTCCCAAAGTGCTGGGATTATGGGTGTGAGCCACCAAGCCCAGCCAAGGCTCTGTCTCAGGGAAAAAAAAAAAAAAAAAAGACTCAATTGGCATCTCTGAGGCTAGAGGACAAGAAGACATGGGATGGAATAGTGTGTCTATAAAATATTTTTGACAAGCCATATGTCTTGAATACTTCTGACTTTACTAATGAGAGCCTGTTTCTGATACTTATTAATCTAACAAGCTACTAGTGAAAATTCATTCTCAACATTTGTTATGTTAATTAGTAAAAAATCACTTGTATTGATTGAGATTTAGAGCTACCCTGAGCTAGCGTTGGACTTTCTAGTGCTAGCTGACCACTCTTAAGGCATGAATTCCTGATTAGGACAAGTGACTGCCCAGGTTGCTGCCCAAACACGGCAATATCTGGCTGTCGACAGTGGCATATCTAAAATAAATTCTCACAATGCCATGTCAAACAGACAAGAACCTAAAGCATGAATATTCCCACTGAAGGAAAAGCCATGGTTTTATACCACTCTCCTGTTCCATTGGTGTGGGAAGCTTTTCCTTATTCATAGTTGCTATATTGTCTGTAGTAGATTTTAAATACTTCAGTATAAACCGAGTCATGTATACGTGTATACATTAACTTTAATCCGTGCTGGGGGTGTACAGTTCACATTTGAAGGGACTTCATCAGAAATCCATGCTCTAAAGGCGATCGGCACTTGAAGCATCCTGGTCAGGAATTCAGGCTTTTCAGGGAGCTGCGCTGAGAACATCATGTACATGTGAATCAGAAGGTGTATTAATTAGCATAAGGGATATTAATTATTTTTCATTGGTGAAATTAGTGCTGCTCAAGAAACATAGCTGGAGCGGGCTTGCTTGGACAAGATGTAAGAATCCAGCAGACCCAGCAGGCTGATTCCTCCTCCAGAGCTGTTGAATTCATCTGGTCTTTTGTCTCTCCACTTAAAGGGAAACTGTTCCCTGATTTGACCAGGAGTTTGGTGGATCCTGGCTTCAGAACACTGCCACATCTGTTTGGGGTCTAGGTTTTCCTGCAAGGGTTTTAGGGGTACCCTGAGCCTTCTGGTACAGGCTGTGTGATGGCCTCTAACCTGCTTGCTAAGAAATGTGTGTGTGTGTGTGTGTGTGTGTGTGTGTGTGAGAGAGAGAGAGAGAGAAACCTGGTTTAATTTATAAAAACTAATCTCAGTTTTTATAGCAATATATCACCTGGTAGTGAGGTTGAAGGGACATGTACAGACCTGAACAAAAACCCAACAATTGCTGAATGGCCAAATTGACTTACCAACAATACCTAACCCGAGCTTCCCTCAATAACAATAGGCATCATTCGCTGAACAAGTTCTATGTGCCAGGAGTTCTTTCTAAACCATTGACATGTATAATCTCAATTAATCCTTTAAACCTGCAGATGTAGGTAATTCCTATTTACCTACGGATGAAGCAACTTAGGCTCTGAGAAGGTGTCTGAGCAGATCCAGCTGGTCTGTGGCAGAGCCGGATATAAACCCAGGTGAGTGGGCTCCTGACGTCACACCTCTAGTACTTTACACTGCACATGGATGTAGGTTAAGCCCATTTCAATCTCTGGTTCCATTTTAGGTGATTAAATGATCTGGGCAAGATTAAATTACGAAGTGGAAGAGGGGCGGAAGAGTGGACAGGATCTAACTTCAGTGGGCAGGATAAAAAAATGAGGACACAGTGGGTGTCCCCCTGCTGGGAGGCATCCAAGACAGATGGGGGAGCAGGAACCACACTCCACGGTTGGCAGACTGTAAAGTCTTCCATGGCGTCATTATCACAGAATAGCAGCCTTTTAGAATTAAGAATAGTCTTAATTTGCGCTGTGTTGGGTTTTTCATTTACATAATGTTAGATTTCAAAGAAAATTCATACACAAAACTCACTGCTAATTTAGCACTGAAGCTTCTGTTGAAATAACCATTGAAAAGGAACGAATTTTTCACTCACCTCTTTGCTTAGGTGGTTGGGCAGTTTGAAAATTTGCCTCCGAGCAGGTCTGTTGGTACGATCCAAACTCTAATCGCTGTTTCAATAATTTATTTCGTGTGGAGGATTTAATGTGATTTGTTTAAGGGCTCTGAGAAAATGTATTCTTTTATGTGGAGCCTCATTAAAAGCACTTGCAGTTTTGAGTCTGGTGGGAATGATGATTTTAACAGGTGTTAAATCAGCTGATGACACCATGTAAAATTTCCAGGGTGATGGATTTAGAGAAGGTGCACAGTGACAGGTATGATCTGTCGCACCCTCTGGGAGATTATATGCATGATACATAGGTCCTCCCACTTCTCCTGAGCTGTAGCAGGAGACGGGCAAAAGTGGCATTTGGAACACGTGTTGTGGCCCTGGTGAAACAGATGCTGGAAGAGGCGCTTCTCAGAACCCCTGGCTGCACGGCCTCCACAGATCCCTGCACTGCTGTGCTGACAGGGACGAGCTGGGCGCTCCCACCCCGGCTTCTGCTGTCCCCACAGCTCTCCTTTGGTGTCTCTCTCCATTGGCCTTCCCAGCCTCCCATAGCAGGCACCCACCCACCTGTTAGTTCCCACACCCTACCTTGCTGCCACTCTATGCTGAAACCTTTCCTCCTTCTCCTCGGATGCTGAAAATAGCGTCCTGCTTCCTCCTAGAACCAGAACACTTTAGCCTTCTCCGCTTGTCCCACACACACACCTGAAACCACGGCTCAAAATGTCTTATTCTTCAGAGAGTTTGCCCATCACCCTCCCCAAAGCCAGTACTCATCTTTTTCCCCCCAAGACAGAATTCTTTTTGTATTTACATACTTCTGCTAGTTTCATGTTTATCTTTCTTCCCTTTCTTCAAGTTCCTTGCAGTTAGTGGCTGTGTCCTTTATAGACATTTGAACCTATTATTGGGCAGATGATGACTAGGACATGCATAAAAATATGTTGCAGGGAAAAGACTCCCTTCTTGCTCAGGCTGGCTCTCCCGGTGCTGACAGGCCCTCAGAGGTCTCTCTGCCATTCTTTGGAGTGAAAGCTAGAATGGAAAATTCAGACTCCCCAGAGCATTGATCCAAAATTGTTCCTCCTTCCAGAACCAACTGCCGAAGGGTATGAGGAACGGGGGTGGGGGTAATTCCCTCTCACCACTCGCTTCACTTTCATTTCTATTCTGCAGGATCTAGTCTGTCTCTGTTAAGTACAAGACAGGGGAACAGACTCCAAGATATCATTACTATTTAGAAAAGGAGGTAAGTACTAAAATGGTTGCTCTAATGGAAGGCAGAACATGATCAACATCTCAAAAGAAGGCTAAAGCAAGTTTCAGGGCCTCTACCGGTGGTTGGGGGAAATCCAGGAAGAGGTCAAGAAGTGGTCTTTTAGTTAATGAATAAACAAGGCCAGAGGGGAGAACATTTTGATCTGTTCTGACTGGAAAAGGGGTGTGGGAGATCCTAGGTTTCTGTTAGAATGTATCCAAGAGAAGGCCAGGCATGGTGGCTCATGCCTGTAATCCCAGCACTTTGGGAGGCCGAGGTGGGCAGATCACGTGAGGTCGGGAGTTTGAGACCAGCCTGGGCAAC
This sequence comes from Piliocolobus tephrosceles, assembly GCF_002776525.5. Lineage (NCBI taxonomy): Eukaryota > Metazoa > Chordata > Mammalia > Primates > Cercopithecidae > Piliocolobus > Piliocolobus tephrosceles. Next base: position 111,112,373 of record NC_045446.1, read on the forward strand.
ATGGTGAAACCCCGTCTCTATTAAAAATACAAAAATCAGCCAGGTGTGATGGCACATACCTATAATCCCAGCTACTCGGGAGGCTGAGGCAGGAGAATCGTTTGAACTCAGTGGGTGGAGGTTGCAGTGAGCGGAGATCGTACTATTGCACTCCAGCCTGGGTGACAGAAACTCTGTCTTAAGAAAAAAAAAAAAAAAAAAAGGAAAAGGAATGTATCCAGGAGAGGTGGGCCAAAAAGCTAGTCTGACTGTGTGATGTCCCTGTCTTGCTGGCCCTACGAGAGTGCAGAGGCATCTACTGAAACAAAGCATCACATTTCAATTATGTTGTGTCCAAGCTGACTGGTCACATCCCTAGGCTCGTCTGTGCCTAGCGCATGCAACCCCAGTGAATGTACTGCAAAGGCCTCCAGGGAAGAAGATACAGGCCTTAATATGTAATTACACAGGGATTTTCAAAGAATCTTCAGCTTAAGTTCCTCTTATTCACTTCAAACCCAGGAGGGGGAGTTCTACTCCTCTATATTCCCAGGGAAAGAGGTAATTTCCCGGGGACCTTCAGCCACCCATTGTCTTATGTCAGGAGGTTTCTCCTTGGGTCTACATAATTATGCAAAACTTCTAGGTTCCCACTTCACACACTTTGTGAGAAAGGTCTAAATGCTTTCCTGTTACAGAAGTTCAGGAAGTTGATTTACTCAGGGATGAAGGACCAGACAAGGGTAAATAGTGGAACCAAAACTTGAGGGCTTTTTGTTTTGAGACAGGGTCTCTCTCTGTCACCCAGGCTGGAGTGCAGTGGTGCGATCTCAGCTCACTGCAGCCTTGACCTTCTGGGCTCAAGTGATCCTCCCCACTCAGTCTCCTAAGTAGCTGGGACTACAGGCATGTGCCACCGTGGCTGGCTCATTTTTCTATTTTTTGTAGAAGTGGGGCTTCGACACATTGCCCAGGCTGGTCTCAAACTCCTGGGTTCAAACGATCCTCCTGCCTCAGCCTCCGTAAGTGCTGAGATTAAGGGCATAGGTCACTGTGCCCGTCTGAGGGCATCTTCTAAAACTCGTGCTCTCTCACAGGTTTTGGAACACATTGAAAACCAAATCCCTCGCTAAATTCATATCCTAGAAAAGTACAGAAAATAGGACTGGACTTGTGAGCTTTGTAACTGTAACATTATTGCTAACTTGTCCCAATCAGGGCCTGAGGGTCAAGCAGATATAGCATCTCACCTAGGCTAGGTACCTGGGAAGGGAGACAGCGCTGGTAAAGCAGGGCTGAGCTGTGAAGGAGGTGAGACCTACAGCCACTCCCTTTCCTTCTTTCTGTCCTAGTTCCCGCTGTCCCACTATACCCAGGACTTGAAATACCAGCTCTTCTTTTCCTAAGGGAGGTATCAGATGTGGCAGAAAAAGAGAGCCTGGGTTCAAATTTATCCCTTACTAACAGTAAGTTAGCAAGCCTGTTTAACTTTAGGCAAAGCAAGTAGTCTTCCCTTCTGAATTTCAGCGCTTAAGGTCTGTAAAATGGGGGTGACAATAGTTCTTGCTTTGGCCCACTTCAAAGGGTTGCTGCAGGATGGAATGAGATAGATAATGCTGTTATAATGTTATGCAAATGTAGATCACTGCTATGCAAAATAAGTTACTGCTATTTCCAGAAACTCCTCTTTGGATTTAATTTAATCAAGAGTGAGAATATAAGTTACTTATTCTATGCTCTGGGTGCATTTGTATTTTAAACCTCATCAATTATCTTGGACGTTTTCCTAACTGAAGTAGATTTTGGCAACAGCAGGAGAAGGAGTTATTTCTTTGGGGGCAGGCGGGTATTTCTATTTTGCCTGAGCTGGTGAGGTAAATGGTAGTTATTCGGCCAAAGTAACATGGAAGAGGGAACAATGTTTACTATCCTAAGGGCAGGGAAGTCCCTTTTCTGTTTTAATGACTCTGGTCTGGTTGTGTGACTCAGAGAGGCCTGCTTTGGGGGAAAAAACGAGGTGGGAAGCAGATGGTGGTAAGAAAAGATCTGAGATTCAACGATATTGGCCCCTTAACCAACCATTGCCACCAGGACAAAGGGGGTGTCACTTCTCACCTTCACTTAAATATATGCATCCTATAAACATTGAGTGCCACCATGTGCCAAGAGTATGCTGGGCACTGGGCATGTAGACATGAATGAGATAGACTGGTTTTGCCGTTCTGCTGCTTGTAGATTAAGAGGAAGATGGAGATTAAGCAAGTGACCAGAGAGGAAGGATCAAAGGCTACAGGGGACTAGAGCCTTAGAGTGAGGGCTATAACCTAGCCTAGGTGCCTAAGGAGGCTGCTCTGAAACCTGAAGGATGAATAGAAGTTGGCCAGCCAGGAGGTGAGCATGTGAGAAGGCCACAGGATGAGAAAGAACAGAAAGAAGTCAAATTAGGCTTTGGGGAGTTTCTTCCTCTTCGTGGCTGTCCTTGCTGCTATTTTAAACGGGACTCCATCTGGATAAAAATGTGGGACACTGTGTGTGACCTCTGTGTGTTTGTCCTCTACCTCCATCTCCAGTGGCCTGGGATGGGCAGAAAGACAGAGGAGGGCAGTTTAAAGTCTGACAACAGGCTTAAGACTGTTTCATACACAGCTGTGAGTCTATCATGACATTTCCGTGCATGTTTTCATCAGGATGCTGGGCAGCATCCGAGCAAGGCCATGCAAGCTGGGACAGAGGGGGATGGGGTACTGCCTTCCATCCTGCACTCCAACTTTGTCGTTACTTCAGAGGGATAGAGGAAGTGGTAGCTTGTTTACAACCCAGAGCTAGTTTTGAAGCTGAGAGGAACACCTCACTCATATTGCACAATTCAGCTCTAACTCCTGTCCTGGGTGACCTTGTCTGTGACTGCTCCTATCTCATGACCCAGTTTGGGAGTGGTCAGGGCTGAAAGGTATCTTTTCATTTAACTTATGAAGAAATCAATGTCCAGAGAGGCAAGATGATCAAGACAAAAAAAAAAAAATCACATAATAATTTGGTTGCAAAGCCAGGACTAGAATCTATGCCTGTAATGCCACCTGCATGCACTATTTCTCTCTGGAGGCCTTCACACAAATTTGCACAGCTATTTCGTATACTTAGCTCATCTGGTACTCTCAGCAGTCCTGTGAGATTCGTAGGGATTAAGATCCCTATTTTACAGATGAGAAAACTGAAGCTCTGAGGAGGTTTGGCCAAGTCCCCATAGCTAGAAAGTCAACCTTCTGACTCGAAATTCAGCGTGTCTTTCACTGTGCCCTGTAGTTGTGCAGCAGGCACAGTCTTGGGGGGTTGCTGATTATCCACCTGAGAATGGTTTGGAATGTAGAAAATGATTAGATAGGAGGGCTTGCAAGGAGTACATTAACCATGTTTGAATATTCTTACCAATTCTCTAGCATCCAAGTTGCAAATCAACATCAAAATGAGCAAGTAGCTGGCCCTGCCCTACTAGTCCTTCTCTGCAAGGGGCCATCTGAAGCTTAAGCCAGCAGTTTGTGTGGGCAAACAGATCCCCATCTTCAAATCCACACTTAGGAGACTCCTGTTTCTGTTTTCTGCTGGGACTCTGACACTTGCTCTTGTAGAGAAGGTTCTCGTTAAATATATGTTGGAAAAACCCCCAATAATTGACTCATCTACAGGATGTTCTCACTTTAGCCATATTCCCTTCGTTTTCCTTTGAGGGCTAAATGGGAGCAGAGATATTTTTGCTGCTGGTCTTGAGAGACCATGGGGTTGTCCATTCCTGGGAAGGTGATGCTGACCAGACAGAGCTGATCTAGATGAGGGGTGGGAGGTGACAGTGGTTTAGTGGCTTTCTTGGAGGATGCATGATTGTTTGAATTGTTATTTTTAATTGACATATATTTGTATATAATAAATATATATGTTTTCTATATATGAGTTAGAGCTGATTGCACAATATGAGCAAGGCGTTCCTCTCAGCTTCAAAACCAGCTCTGGGTTGTAAACAAGCTACCACTTCCTCCATCCCTCTGAAATACCATCAAAGTTGGGGTGCAGGATGAAGGCACCCCAATCATATCACACTGGGCACAGTGTGATATTTTGATACCTGTATACAATGTATAATGAACAAAGCAGGGTAGTTAACATAGAGAATGCATGATTTGCTTGGTGGGGAGAACTGGGTGGTTCTGTAATTATGTTGAGATGGACAGAAAGACATCATCTGACTTGGGGAGAAAATCGGGTGTGGGAGGAGGTGGGAGAGTGCAGAATCTGAGGCAGAGGTCTCCAGCAAGTCTGGCATATGGGGTAGGGTAGGGTGGTTGAATGCTGGCTTCAGTGAGATGAGGCAAGCTGGCCTGCCTCTGGCAGGTTGTCATTGGTAGTCCTGGGTAGAGGAGGGGGCTTTGGGAAGCTGACTGAAAAGCACCTGAGTGGGCAGGGGTAGGAATCAGGCTACCATGGCTTGTTGGAGATGAGGAACATTGTTGGAAAACTGAACTGACCATCCCTTCCTTCCCCTGAACAGCAGCTTGTATGCAACTATAGAGGTAGTCTCCCTTTCAGCCCTGCTTGCTGTGTCTTTATTCTTATCAAAAACCAGGATCTGAGTCCAGAGGGCAGTGAAACATAAAATGAAATAGGAAAGGTTGCAGTAGTACATAGATTTTGGCTGCTCCCACTAACCTGCAAAAAAAAATTTTCCTTGGGCGTACCTTAGCAGTACCATGGCAGAAGTTTTATGTTCTGCGGTTCACAGAGTTTGGCTCTTCAAGCTGAATGTAGGGTTAATCTAAAGTGTGTCCTCCCTCCTCTGTGGGTGTTCGCCTAGCTCCTGGCTGTGGGTTGAAGGGACTGGTAAATGTGTCTATTTTACTGCTGAGGCAGGGTGGCTCAGTGCTTGGTCACCTTGGAGGGATCATAAGCAAGCCGCCGCTGGGGCCCTGTGCCACGCACAGGTATTCATGCGTGCGTGCAAGCACACCCTGTATAGCTGTGTAATAATTGTCCAGGTGTGGTGCATTCTTCGTCAGATGTACCCTTGGTTTTACTGCCTCTGTGCAGCATGTTTATTTGCTGTGCTTCAGGCGGGGGCACGTAGCTTGATAAAGGGTAGTTTTTGCTGTGGCCCCTGCAAATTACGTCTTGGTGCCCAGAGTAGATGAAAAACTGAGTTTCCCAATGGAGCGGGTTCATCCGGACTCTGACTTGTTGGTTGCGTTCTAGGAGCTAATTCTGTGGCTCTGGGCTCTCCCACGGAGGTGGGGATGAGGCCGGGGCCCGGGGGGAGGTGGTCTTGTGACGGGACTGAGGGCTGTGCACTCAGGAAAGTGGCCACGGTTTAAGACGACCTCGACACGACCCTGTATAGGAGGCAATTAACTCCAGAGAAAACGAGCGAGCCCCACGCAACTCTACATTCCTGCAGGGAGAACAAGGAGGTGTGCCCGCCAGGGAAGGGGACGCACCCTCGTCGGCGCTTGCTGCCTTAACTTCCCCATCCCCGCGCCAGGGAGGGGCCGGAGTCGCCGCCGAGGCCGCCGAGCGCAGAAAGTGCGCGAGCCTCACACGTGACGGCGCCGCGCCGAACCGAGCGGGACCTGGCGCCAGCGGCGGCGGGCGCAGCGGGGTGGCCCGGAGCGGCGCGGGCGGCCTGGAGCCCCGGGAGCGGCGCGCGCGGCCCCGGCCCAGCGGCTCTCCTAGCCTCGCGCTGCACATTCTCTCCTGGCGGCGGCGCCACCTGCAGTAGCGTTCGCCCGAACATGGCGACACGGAGCAGCAGGAGGGAGTCGCGACTCCCGTTCCTATTCACCCTGGTCGCGCTGCTGCCGCCCGGAGCTCTCTGCGAAGTCTGGACGCAGAGGCTGCACGGCGGCCGCGCGCCCTTGCCCCAGGACCGGGGCTTCCTCGTGGTGCAGGGCGACCCGCGCGAGCTGCGGCTGTGGGCGCGCGGCGATGCCAGGGGGGCGAGCCGCGCGGACGAGAAGCCGCTCCGGAGGAAACGGAGCGCTGCCCTGCAGCCCGAGCCCATCAAGGTGTACGGACAGGTGAGCAGTTTTGCAACCCGCCTCCCTCCAGTTTTTTCCTCTCCCTGCACTTCCTCATCCCCGCATCCATCCGTTGCAGTCGCTTCCTAGGTGCAGGCACCACTGGGGACTTCCCGGCTTGCATTTGTTTTTTTCCTTCACGAGTACAACCGTCAGCACTTGAATCGCATTGATCTTTCCTTCTTCCTGTCGATTTAGTAAACGTGTTCCAGGTAACTCGTCGGGTGCAGTGCGTATTACCCCAGGGTGTGTGCAGAACGATGTAGTTTCCGGCAGGTATAGGAGGGGTGCACCTTCATTTTACATCTGGATAAAAAACCGGCTTTCTTTAGTGTACCATCAGTTGGCAGTGGAGGCGAGCACCCTGCAGTTGCGGTACACTTACACAGAACAGCACGAGGTGGGGGTTTCCACACTTAGCATTATTAGCACAATAAGGTGGGCGAACCTGAAAGCTTGTCGACTGTCTCTGTACAGTCAGACAAGAGGTGTGTGTGCGTGTGTAAGGGCTGAATTTTTAATTTTTGATTTTTGGCTAGGGTATGAGATGCTCTCCATTCCTTCTTCCCACCCTTCAAGATACTGACTCTCCCACCCTCTTCAAGATAACTTTATTTTGGAGAGGCATACCCCTTATGGCACTTGGAGATTTGAAATGACTGCAGGAAATTTGGTGGGCATTATTATTTTATAAGTGATTTATTTCTATCCAGGCAATGGGTTTATTAGATCATAAGTAATGTGAATTTCACTTTTATGGTCAGACTTACTGCGAGGAATTGCAGATGGAGTTTGTAGGTTCGGATCAGCCCTGGCAAAATTAATTTGACCGTGTTATTGCCTCATGAGATTCCCAGTCCTGCAGTTAAGATTGACATCAGCAAAAGTATAAAGTCGGTAGGGGAGAAAAAGTAGGAGCAGAGGAGGTGGTAAATACACTTGTTTTCTAGAGTCAAATTGTTTCTTTTAAAGTAGAAATTATTAATAAAAGATTACCCTGAGTTCTGCCTTTTCTCACTAATTTCACTTTAGCCATTTCTTCAGGAAATATATAGAGTTAAATGTTCAACCCTTGGATCCAGGACGAACCTTATAAACATATCACCCTATTGTGTCATTTTGTTGGTGAAGAAACTGAAGCATGGAATGGTGAAGTGACTAGTCCAAGGTCATACCGGGAAGGTGGCCTGCTCTCTAGTTTTTATCTGCATTGTCTGAGTGACCTTTGCTTGATTGCAGTCACCCTGTCTTTATGCAGTGCTGTTTAAATACCTCTTTCCTAAAATAAAACAGAACTGGTATAAAGGGGGAAAGGATGGTGGTGACTGGGTGGGTGCATTAGACTTCCCTCCACTATTGGCCCCTGGGCAAGAGTGTGTGCCCCAGGGCATGTAACTAATGGTGGCCACAGGCTGCAGGAACCTGCATGCTCAGTTCCTCTTGGGCCCAGATCCTTGTCCCCCATCCCCACCCCATATGACAAATATATGTATTAACAAAAAGAAGTCATCAAGGTCCTTGCTTTCAACAGCGACAACGGCATGGGGCTGATGGAGGGTGGGAGGAGGAGTAGGAGGAGGAGTGGCCTGCGTGTTCATTGGGCCTCCCCAGTCAGCCCAGCTCTGCTGTGCTCTTGAATCAGCATTCTGGGAACTGGGAGTTGGGGGCTGGTGGGAGACAATCCCTCGAAGTGCTCAGGTCCCCTGAAGCTGTAGTTTAGGTTGAGGAAAAAGCTTTCTGGTTTCAAAAATACACGTACAGGTGCCATTTCTTTCTGGGTTTGGTTTGTGAAAAGCTCCAGGGGATGTGGGGCAAGTTGGACATGAACTCTGTTCTCATTGGGAGTGACTTCCAAACCCTGGGCTTTTGAGTTTCTGGGCCAGCCAGATTGAGTTTGGTTCAGCTGAAGGATGGAGAACTAGCAGTCAAACTCATAATGAGGAATTCCTAACCAGAGGGTGAGGATGCAAGGGTGAGATTTTTCTTCTCTGTGGCTGCCTTCCTATGCCGTTGTTGCCTCTTGCTCTGAGGTTAATAAGAAGTGGAATTAATTGGAATCTGTAAGGATTTGAGTCAGATAAAAGGAAGAACTTCCCCGTACTGGGCTTTCTGCCACAAGTTCTGTCTAGTGCAGACACTTCAGAGTGCAAGCTGAAGGGGTTTGAGGTGCCCCTCTTGGAACCCTGGAGTAACTGACATCTACTTGGAATGATCTTTCTAGCAAGGATGACCATTGCCTCTGTGTTTCCCTGGGGCAGACCTGGTTTCTAAGTTGTCTCTGGTGGTTAAGAATAGCACCCCCTTCACTCTCAAAAGTGTCAAGATGTGACAATAAGTTATATGGTCCTACTTTTAGCCTTAAGCCAAGTTCCACTTTATACTCACCGCTTTCCCCTTCAACGTTTAAACCTAAGGAATGGTGATGTTTTCCAACAATACTGCTTGACTTGAATGTGGTTCTGTGGAAGTGCAGTGGGGTGGGGAATAAAAATTCATTCCCGCTTTTAGGAAATGTACAATTTAAGGAGGAGAACAAGCAGCTGTAGATACAGGCATGTCAGTGTACCAGGACGGGAACCAGGAAACATGGTCACAAGAAACCAGCCACAACTCTACAATGGTGTGATAATGGGCTGTGACATGCAGCGCATGGGAGATGGAGCGATAAGGGATGGTGGGCTCAGACACTGTCCAGCTTCTTGCCCTCTGACCTTTGAGTGAGGTTAAGAGGACACTAGCAGTACAGAGTAGGGCTGGAAGCAGAAGCTGCCTGAAGGAAGCAGGCCTGGAGACAATGTTAAGGCCACCAGCTTCAGGGGGAAGAGAAGGGAAGGCTTTCTCAGGGGAATACTTGCATCTGAGAAAGAGCCATGTGCTGGAGTCAATGTCGGTCCTTTTTCCTCTGCTTTGCTAACCTCTTGGGTAAACTAGGCTTGGTTATTTTGACTATTTTCCTCCTCAGTTTCTCTAAGGTGGGGAGATTGGCTTCTGCCATGATTAGTTAAAGGCACATTTGTGATACTGAAATGTGGTTGTAGAGGTGAAAATAATTTGCTGGCAGATATCAGGACTTTTCTGCCCATGTTCAAGGCTCACGCCTGTAATCTTAGCACTGTGGTAGGCCGAGGCGGGTGGATCACCTGAGATCAGGAGTTCGAGACCAGCCTGGCCAACATGGGGAAACCCCCTCTGTACTAAAACTACAAAAATTCACCGGGCGTGGTGGCGGGCACCTGTAGTCCTGGCTACTCAAGAGGTGCAAGGAGAATCGCTTGCACCTGGGAGGTGGAGGTTACAGTGAGCCGAGATCGCGCCACTGCACTCCAGCCTGGGCGACAGAGCGAGACTCCGTCAAAAAAAAAAAAAAGAAAAAAGGCAAAGTTTAGAAGTTGAACCTCTTCCTAAAAAGGCCAAGTCCAAGAAGAGGAATTCCCTATTTTATGCCACACTGAATTTCCTCCTGATTTCAAGTAAGCTCTGTCTCTCTGTGCCATCATGCCTGCTTTTTCCTCTGCCTGAAATGGTCTTCCCCGACTCTCGTCCTTGCCTGGAAAGCTCTTATTCCATTCTTTAACATCCAAGGAATACCTCTTGGTATTCTCAGGCTACGGTGGGAAGAGTTTCTTCTGAGCTTGGGTGCAGCACTTGCTGCCTGGTGTTAGAATTCCTCAACTGTCTCATTTTCCTATTTGCTCCTTAAGGGCATGGATCAAGTTCTCTTGTGTTTCCCTGGCACTTGGGAGGCCCTTAATGAGTATTTGTGGACCAGCAGCGCACCTGGAAGAAGAGAGGCCTGGAGGGTAGGAAGCAAATTCACATTATATAAAATGTATTTATAAGGAGGAATGTAGTGAACCACACATGGATAGTGAAAATGAGTTGGCTTGTTCGGTAGTGAGGATGCAAGTGGCATGGCCCTACAGATAGTGGAGTCCCAATTTTCCTGTGCTATATGGGAGTTATTTTGAATGAAGAGCTTGGATTCTATTTTACAGAATCCTCCCTTTTAGGGCTATCATTCTGGTTTATGCTAATGGTATTGTTTTGGGGAAAAATCCTTTGGAATGAAGCACAAAGCGTAACAGGATTTACAGGTTTATTTTCCTTCCAACAAGCTCTCTCTTCATAATTCCTACATTTTAGAGGCCAGGGAGTATTCAGTGTCCTGATTTGAGACTGAAAATAAAGTGTCTATTACAGCACAAGGCCCTGGGACAAAGGGCCTCCTTTGGGGGTGGAATACCGTTTAGCTTTAGATCTCTTTTGAGTAGATTCTTCCATGATACACTTGCTTGGGAAAGAATTAGCCGGTTGATTCTGAAGTGAGGATGTTTGACCTGTATGCTTCCAGAATAAGATGAGAAGGCAAAGAATTTGCTGTTTCAGATTGGCTTCTACGTAGCTGAAGAGTTGCTTTGGGCCTTGAGTTGGCTCAATAAGGGCTGTGACCTTGAAAAACTCTTCCTGGTTCCACTTGGCATCTTTTCTTAGGGAGCTCTGTGCCCAGTCTCTGGCCACTTTTAGTTCATAAGTAGCTTGCATGGTTAGAGGCGCAGAAGGTGGAGGCTTTAAGAGGTGGAAGGAATGGAGGAAAGGGGTTGGTGAGGAGAGTAAGGAGGTAGAATTTCAAGGGATGAAATAAAAAGCTATCTGATTAGGTAATGCACATTTACAAAACAAAATTTGTACAAAAGAGTATGTAGTGACAAGTAAATTTCCTTCCCTCTCATGCCCCCTGTTCACCCAGAGCTCCTTCCCAGGTGGCATCCATTGTTATCAGTCTTTTTGTGTATCTTTCCAGAAATAGTCTCTGCATGTACAACATGTATGTACATAAAATTTGAAACTTGAATTATAAGTGGCTTCCTGTTATCTGGAATCCCTGGTATCCTGAATAATGAGATTAACTTGAGCTTTAAATTATATTTGTGATATTATGGTGGTGAATTGTTAGAAAATTACCTGAAGTGTCATAATATAAAATAGATGATTACTTTTTTTCCAGGCCAGGTGAGAAAAACGTCATTCTCCTTTCACTTCAAGGGTTCTTGCAGAGCAGGAGAGCAGCCTGATGTAGCCCTCTTATAACTTGAAGAGATGCTGGAGCACAGTTCCCTTGAGATGTGGAGTCCAGGCTTGTAAGAGCATCAGAATACAGTGATCACAGATCTTGGTTTTAATTTGTGTTCTTTCCGAGAATATTTTCTCTATGCTCTGTAAAATGAAGTTAGTGGTATGCTTAATAAATTGCTTTGAGACTTGGGATCCACAAGGCAGATCCTTATAGCAACGAACATCCCAAGGCAAAAGGTGGATGTTGTAGGAACGTTTCATTGTCAGATTTTGGTCTTTTCCTCCTTAGAGATGACAGCCATCTTTGTAGTGTCATTGCTGAATCCCAGGGCGGAGAGAGCTGGAGCCAGCTTTGTTCCACCCACTGTAATGGAGGGACACAGGGGGCAGTCTTACCATAATCTGGAGAGCAGATAATCCAAAAAATAATCCATTTGCTTTTGCTATGTATGTATTTAGTCTTTTTTTAAAAGCATTCATTTACCTTCCTAGTTAAGTTTTGCTTAGGTGAATATTAAAATGAGTTTGCATTCTCTGATCTATTGATAAGGGAAATGGCTGGCATCAATGTGTTCAGGGAAAGGCAATTTGGAGTTTAGAATTTTAGACAAGAATTCAGATGCAGATAATTGAGAGTTGATAAAAATGTATTAAATGTTTTAAATGCATAAAAATGTATTAAAACCTGGGGGCATTACATTGACCTTTCCTCCATTTATTTGGGTTTAAATAAATGTGATGGAAAGTAAAAGAGAGCTCACTCCATTTTTGGTTTGAATATTCAGGGATTAGTGTTTCTCCAGAGGTGGTCTGGGCTGTGGGGTTGAGACATTCTCTTTGTTGATGAATGTAGGACCTTCCTATGCATTTTCTAGGTATGCCAGACTCTGTTGGCAGATGTTATAGTCAGTCTAGCCACGTACATGCAAAAATCAATTTCCCTCAATTTAAAATGGACCACAGTTAATTTCGACCTAATTTATTGGTTTATCGACCTGCGAACCCTGGGCCTTCGAAGAAGTGGCATGGGCGGCCTTCAAGTACTGAAGTGGCTGATGAAGCTAAAAACCAGAAAAGGCAGGATGGGCTCCTGAGCAAGATCAAGATTTGGGTTTCCTCCTATGTTATTGTGAGTTGCTCAGTTTTTAAAAACTGTAACATGACCAATGCTTTGTGCATTTTATGGTGAGTTCCATAAAAATAGGACTGCATAACGATCACAAGTACAATAGTGTGTTAAAAAGTAATTACAAAGTTCTGTTATCCACTGGGTTTATTATAACGGTAACATCCATGCCCATAGCACTGCTACTAGCCAAGAGCTGGAAGATCCTATCTTCCTGGTCACATCCTGGACCCTCCGATGTGGCACTGTTCCATAGATCTTCTGTGAGAGTGATGTTCTCTGTCTGTGCTGTTCACCACATTCACTAGTCAGATCTGGCCATTGAGCAGGTGAAATGTGGCAAGTGTGACTGAAGATTTGAAGTGTCTTTCGTTTAATTTTAACGAATTTAAAGTCGAAATAGCCACATGTGGCTCTTGGCTACTGTACAGACAGCACAAGCTTTGATGAGGCCTCTTCTTCCCACCTGTAGGCAACCTCTGCTTCACCCAAGAGAGAAGTTCCTGCAAAGAGCTGCTCGTGTAGGCATCGCAAACAGGGCAATAAAAGCAAGAGCGGAGGGCTCGGGTCTAGACCCTAGGTGTTGGTGGCTGCTGACTGCCAAGTTGAGTGTTAGGAGACAGTGGCCCTTCTTTCCTAGGTAGGAACTTACCAGGGGACCGTGGCGGGCCAAGTGGGTCCAGTTATTGACTCTAGGGCATGCCTCTGCACAGTTGCCTCCTTCCGTCAGTCACTTAGTCAATGAAGGCTGGCTATTCACAGGGTGAACCAAATCTGGCTTCACTTCTCATCTGGCCTTGCGCAAACACTGCACTTGTGTTGGGCTTCGCTAAGGTGGAGTGCAGACCCTGCACGTTCTGTTTAGCAATGAAAGATGTAAATAGTGCCTTAACAGTGGGGCCATCTCCCTGCCCTGCCCTTTGCTTCCTGTGCTCTTGTTGACTTACCTTGATGTAGCTGGGTCTGTCTGTCTTCCCTTCAACCCTCCAGATTGGCATGAAGACAAACACTACAGGCGTGTGGTCTTCATCTTTGCATATAAACCTCCCCCTCTTCTTGGCTGACCTTTTAACTTAGCGTGCCATTGCTCTTGCTGCTGCCGCAGGCTCTTAGCTTGGAGAATCAGGACCCTTCACAATGATTTATCTCCAGTCCCCTGAATTAGATTCAAAACACAGCTACGAATTCTCAGAAAGGCAGGCTGATGTGATTATATCCCAAATCTGAGTGGCTGACAAGGGCAATAAAAAGATGTACCTATATCAAATGCATTTGTGCCGTGTGGAGACCGATATGTTGTTTATTATGTCCCCCCCCTTTTGGGGAGTTTTTAAATGAAGAAGGTAACTGATGTGACCTCTATTATTTAGAAGAGAGACTAGCCTGTTGGGTAGAAACCCTGGGGGAAGATGGCTAGGGTGAATCTTATGTGAAATAAATGTGGGGTTGAATCAATGGGTGGGCCCTCAGTTGGGATTTTAATATTTTAGGGTTACTGAGATGATTTCCTTCTGACTTTGGTGGGCTGGTGAGCTGAGGCATAGTGTCATGATGATTTTTTTTTTTTTTTTTTTGAGACCGAGTCTTGCTCCGTCACCCATGCTGGAGTGCAGTGGCTCTATCTCGGCTCACTGCAACCTCTGCCTCCTGGGTTCAAGCGATTCTTGTGCCTCAGCCTCCTGAGTAGCTGGGATCACAGGTGCGCGCCACCACGCTTGGCTAATTTTTTTGTATTTTTAGTAGAGACGGGGGTTTCACCATATTGGCCAGGCTGGTCTCGAACTCTTGACCTCATGATCCACCTGCCTCGGCCTCCCAAAATGCTGGGATTACAGGTGTGAGCCACCATGCCTGGCCTTGATGAAATTTTTAACTCTTAGAAAGCCTCTGTGCCCAGAGGCATTGGAAAGGCTGGTATGAGCTGGTTGAGCCCGGAGGGCCCTGGGTTAAGAGCCACCTGGGGAGAAAGGCTAGCTTGGAAACTGTGGCTGGGAAGACTTTAATAGGTACCTGTGAGATAGCAAGCTATAGGGTTAGGGTCCCAGATAGTTAAGGATCCCTTTTCTGTATTAGCCCAGGAGATACATGCGAGACAGATCCATGTGTCTCTGCCCCAGGGACTTGGGAAGAAAGGCCAGTGCTGGCTGCCCAGGGATCTCAGCCAAGGAGCCCGAGATGGCAGGGAGTGAGGACACAGCAGAGTGGGGTGAGTGTCCTGTGAAACCGGGAGTGTTTGGAAGGACTTGCATGTTTTAAACCTGTGCTCAATTAATTGAGTAACCTGAGACTCTGTACCTATGACTTACCTCATCTTTGTATATTTCATTCCCTGAAATTCTCTCACTGAGTGGTTAAAAAAAAAATCTGCAGCTAACTGTGCACGTGGTTTGCTGAATTTGGCAAGGTGTGCTGTTGGTGGTGGTGGTGATGGGTGGGGTGGGGGTGGGAACGGTTACTGCAGAAACAAGGCCTTCAATCTCTAGAGGAGAGAAATGAAGGAATGGATGTGGAAGTTGGCTAGAGGTGAAAGAGCTATCTAAACAGAGCTGGGGGAGTTTAGCTAGCAGATCAGAGCCTGTGGGACGTCCGCCTGTTGCCTCACCTCCTGGTAGCCCAGAGGGCATCTCATATTACTGAGAAATTGGCAGAGCCATGGGGTTTAATGCACTCCCCCTTCTCCATTAGTCTTGTTTATAGCTTCTCTCACAGGGTGGTGAGGAAGCCACTGATAGGGTATAGAGGCCTTCAGTTCTGGGTTGTAATGTTTAAATGCTTTTCTCTTGGGGTTAGGAAAGTGCTAGAAAACAGTGTCACGTCTGGGCTGGAGCCTTGGGACCTGGAGGTTGGGTTTCCCCAGGTTTCGGAGTTCGGCTGGGAATCAAGGAGAAAACTGCCTGTGAGTTTCAGTTAGGCGGGAGCTCCTAGCTTGACTCAGGCGTGCAGCGTTTTGTCGTTTTATATATGTCATCGCTTGCTCTTAGGCCTCACACTAATGTTAATGTTTTATGTGGAGCCGTTTTGTGAGGAATGGCTTATTTTGGTTGAGAGGCATTTGGTAATGAAAAGAAATGATGTTTTAGTGCGTCGGAGTTTATGAAATGACATCCATGGGTTGCATGTCATTTGATTCTTACGACAATCTTGAAAAATGGGGAAGATAAGAATGATTATTCATCTCATTTCAGAGATGAGTATCTTGAGGCTCGAAAAGGTGAAGTGACTTACCCATAGTTAAGACAGGTGGTAAACCGGAGAGATCAAGACTCAAACCAACCTGCTAACTTGTTTCAGATTTACGCAGACACATTTGTCTGTCCTAAGTATTCTAGTGAAATTTTTGATCTCAGGCGGGGATCCACAGCTTTTTTGCAGTGCCTTTTTTTCCCCACCTTTAAAACCTGGAGATCTCATATAATTCCACTTTCTCCTGGCCACACTGATCTTGTAATTTCTCAAACACAGCAAGTATCAAGGCCCTTCTCATTCCTGGCTTTTGCTCTGCCCTGCCTTAGGTCTGGGTCTCTGTTCTCTGCCTCACTTCTCCATCCCCTTTTCCCTAACTCCTCCCTCTTCATCCTTATGGTGTCAGTACATAGGTCAGGTCTTCCGTGCAGCCTCACTTTCTCCTCGACATGATGTTAGGTCCCCTGTGTAACAACAGTAATTCAATCATGATTCCTGGAATTCATTGTTTAATGCGTGTTTTCCCTACTATATTCAGAGCTGTTGAGGCAGGACCTAGAAGCGTGTTATTTTTCTTTCTTTTTTATTTTTTGAGACAGGGTCTAGCTCTGTCGCCCAGGCTGCCACTGTTGGGTAGAAACCCTGGAGGAAGATGGCTAGGGTGAATCTTATGTGAAATAAATGTGGGGGTGAATCAATGGGTGGGTCCTCATGCAGTGGCATGATCATAACTCACTGCAGCCTCGACCTCTTGGGCACAAGCGATCCTCCCACCTCAGACTCCCTAGTAGCTGGGACTACAGGCATGCGCCACCAAGCCTGTCTAATTTTTGTATTTTTTGTAGAGATGGGGTTTTGCCACGTTGCCTAGGCTGGTCTCGAACTCCTGGGCTCTAGGGATCTGCCTGCCTTGGCCTCCCAAAGTGCTGGGATTACAGATGTGAGTCTGCCATTTTACTAACACCTAGTATAGCATCTGGTATATAGTAAGTGCTTGATGAATGCTTATTGACTGAACAAGGTGAGGGGCTATTTATGGTGAGCTGCAGAGGGAAAGTCGGGGGTCTGGAACCATCCTGAAGAGCTGTGAGAAATGGCTTTGGGCTCACAGGGGAATCCTCACATAAGGCAAGTCCTGGCTTAGGGTATGCAGTCTTGAGGGGGTGCTTGCTGTGCTCGCTCTGACTGTGTTTCCTGCACTGGGGCCCTGTGTTTTAGGGCAGTGAGGACCACCACATTGCCTTAAAGTCTGTCTCTGAGCTTCATCTCATGTGCACAATGTAGCATTTGGTTTAGATGTTCTCTGAGATTCTTTCTGGCTTTGATATTTTCCTCATTTTTTTTTTTTTTCTCTTTTTACCAACTGGTAAATTAAGGGGTGATATTAAGTTCATGAGAAAGAGAATTTTCCACAGTTTGTTTTTAGTAGGGAGCCCCTCCCAAAACAGCAAAGCACATTCGCTTGTTGACAAAGTGGGTTCACCAGGACAGAGTGGTACACAGAGGCAAACAGTAGATAGGTTCTCCCTGCCAAGGATCAATCAGAAAGGGAAATAAGCTCTCTAAACTGATATTCTAAGGCAGGGAGATCATGATTGTCATCCTTTTAGCAAAGAGAAAGGAAAGGGCATGTGTGTATTTTTCTCTGTAGAATGGTCGTGGCTTCAGTGAAGGAGATAGTAGTGAATGCTAAGTTCTAGTCCAAGGTCCCTCTCCGTGTTTCCTCATCTGGAAAATGGGCAGCCTGAATTCATCAGCAAAGTAGTTCAGGAGTTCTGTGGGTGAAGCATCTTGAGCAAACTCAAAAGTCAAGTGAGTGAGCTGAGATTCCATGAACTGGGCCTCTCTTCCCGGAGTGCTTGTAAACTAGATTTCAGCTCTTGTTCTGAGGTGAGGACTCCAGGGAGGATAATAAGCTTGCTAAATATAGTGAGAGCACAGTCTTGAAAGGGGACAGTGAGAGGCGATTTGCATACCTAGCATTTAGGCCGTGCAAAGGGATGGTTTGGGAAACCTTGTTCCCCGTGGACCTCAGGAGGCTGTCTCTGGCTCCCTCAGTTTTGTCCTATAGCACAGGGGGTGCCTGGCTCCTTCTGTCCTCACGGTTGAAGGACAGGATATTTGTTTTATGCTATATTGTAGAATTTTAAAAATGCCTCTTTGTATTTCACTGCTAGTGAAGCAGAGAAATGAATCAGACTGCCTTATTTGTCCTCCTCGTACCGTGTTCTGGGAGGAAGCTGTGTAGGAGTTGTGAGGACTGCATGCTGTGGGAGTCTGGGACATCCTGATCTTTGGGTTTGACCAATTTGAAAGAGGAGATGTAGAGAAGGGTACCTGTGACCCATTCTATTCGGGGGACCCACCTCCTGCATAAGGCTCAACAACTATACAGGTGGTGGTGGTTTTATAGGAAACTTCTTATCATTGGCTTAGACTTGCAACCCGAATTTTCCCCAGAAGTGCTCTGTGTGAGCTAACAGGTAAGAAATGATTGACGAGCCTAAAGGGTGGCTGGCACCTAGCAGACCTCCATGCCTACTTCATCCACAAGTGAACGCGTGAGTCATCAGTCCCTTCATCCAAGCCATTGACTTCCTCCCCTCTACTTAGAACAACCCAGAACTTGAGGACTGGGTAGTAGCAGGTCCTTCCCCTTACTCTGAATAATAGGAGGTGAATCATTTCACCTCTCTGAGTTGCCAGGGCACGCCGGGGGCTGAGGGACAGCGTGTGTGGGGTGATATGGACTTGTTTGATGAAGATGCCGAGGCAAGTCAAGGTGTGGGTGGCATCCACTGTTGTGAACTGGCGGTGGATACTAGCCTTGGGCCTGCAGCCGTTTCTCCAGCTGGGGACAGGGAGGCCCGTGCGGATGCTGTGGCTCTGCAGATGCCACTGACAGCACTTTGAAGGATTGGTTTGGCCAGAGACCCAGTCCCCAGCCTGCCTCCTGTATGACTCATTCTAGCTGCATATTTTGGTAGCATGAAGGCTCGAGATGAGATAAAAGGAGCACTTCTTAAGAGTGGAAGCTCCTCGGTTCTTGATTAGCACTTGAGAAATATAATGTTCTCTGCAGGTCCTAGAGGCCTTAAAAACATTTAGGTGTATTTCACATTATATAAAATTAGCCATTTTAAAGTGAACAGTTCAGTGGATTTAATATCGTCACGATGTTGTGCCGCTACGATTTCCAAAACATTTCCATCGCTCTGAAATGAAACCCCTTACCCATTAAGCAGTGATTCCCTCCTCTCTGATCTACCAGTCCCTGGTAACCACTAATCTGCTTTCTGTCCCTATGGATTTACCTATTCGAGACATTTCATATAAATGGTGTCATGCAATATGTGATCTTTTGTATCTGGCTTCTTTCACTTAGCATATTGTTTGTGAGGTTCATCCACATTGTAGCATATATCATCGGTATGTCCTAGAGTCTTAATGACCATCCCAAATCCCCATAAAATGGTGTATCTTTCTAGTTACCATCATTTAGTTCCAGCTCCTGCTGGGAGGCAGGGGAATCAACTAGATTCATTGTTTCCCAAAGAAGCTGCGTTAGAAATACCTGGGGTTGGGGTGTGTCTTCTTTTTTTTTTTTTTTTTTTCCGAGACGGAGTCTCTCTCTGTCGCCCAGGCTGGAGTGCAGTGGCGTGATCTCGGCTTACTGCAACCTCTGCCTTCCGGATTCAAGCAATTCTCCTGCCTCAGCTTCCCGAGTAGCTGGGACTACAGGCCCTTGCCACCATGCCTGGCTAATTTTTTGTATTTTTAGTAGAGACGGGGTTTCGCTGTGTTAGCCAGGATGGTCTGTATCACCTGACCTCGTGATCCACCTGCCTTGGCCTCCCAGAGTGCTGGGATTACAGGCGTGAGCCGCTACACCTGGCTGGGTGTGTCTTTTAAAAAAGACTGATTCCTGGGCTCCAGGCAGAGGGCGACAGAGCTGGTAGGCGTGGAGTGGGGCCTCTCAGGTGATTCTGACCTTTGGTGGGGCATGGGACCCCCCCTAGGCCAGGTGATCTTGGGGGCTGGGGTGGGGGGAGTTATCTTGACTCTTAATGACCTGCCAATGAGCCAGATGCTGTTTGTTGTTTACGATGCAGTTTGTGTGTTCAGAGGTTTCTGGGGCCTGTAATTTGTCTCTGTTTGCCTTCTGAGGGGAGGCACTCAGCCCCTCCCCGCTGCCTTAACAGTTCCAATTAATTGCATCTCATTTATCAAGCTCCAGCTATGCCCTGTGAGCTAGAGAGGGGAGAGGGAAGGTTGTTCACACCCCGGGGTTGTGGTTATAGCTGATTGCACGTCTAGGTTATGTTCCTGGGAAGGCCACCCTCCCACCCACTCCCAGGCCAGTGTCTTCTGGCTGTGGGACCTGCGTGGGGGATTGGCGATGGAAAAAGGCTTGCGGAGGAGGAAAGGGGACATCACGGGGAGATCCCTGGGGATGGATGGAAAAGGAACCAGACAAACTGGAAGCCACTAGTTAAGTAAAGGGATCTAAGGACCTGTAGGTTGTTTTTGATTGCTGGGGGCTGCCCGGGGTGCTGGTGTCTTGGCCACATGCCATGGAGAGCCAGCCAGGAAAAGCCTGCTTTGACAACTTCTTTTCTTTCCCTTGGGAGTGAGGATGGGGGCAGGGTGGAGACAGAGAAGGAAGGTGAGGCCGGAGGGCAGAATGCATGTCTTGGTGATAATAAAATTTACTTCCCGCCAGCCTGCCTGCTGGCTCCCCTGTGCTGCGCGCATCATTCCTGATTCCTACGACTAGGTCTGCTGTGGGGGGATGGGCACCTGGGCTGCCATGGGGATCAGCTGTGACTCACCAGCGAGTTATTCTCACGACCAGGATGTGCCTGACATCTCGCCAAGCGAAGGAGCTGAGCTGTTCCTGCGAGTGCCTGGTGGCCCTCGTACAAGTCATTTCTTGCCAGGGATTTTATCCCCCTACTGGGCTGCCCCTTTTCAGTCTGCTCTTACGAGTAAAAGGCACATCTAATAAAAAAGGCTTTTCTAGAACAAAAAAAAAGAGAAAGAAACAAAGAAAGAAACAAACAGGTGTCGTACCAGGCTTGCCTTCTAGAGGTTTTCTTTGTAGAAAAGCCCCTGGATGTTTTGAGGCTTGCCCTTGGTGCTCTTTCACCTTTCACCGGCCTTGGGATTGGTGAGGAGGCCTCCTGTCCTCTGAGCAGATCGATTTCAGCAAGTTGTCTTCAGACCTTTTGCCCCCTCTGACCACTGAAAGCTTTGCAACCTACTCAAAGCGTTATCTGAGTGTTACCCGCCAGAGGGAACATTTTGACGTCATCTTTAAGGATGCCCAAGTTGAATATTTGAGGACTTTTTATCCCAGACTCCAGGGGAACATGGGTGATTTTTTTTTCTAGGTTCCTAGTCCTTTATTTTATTGACATTTGCATAGTTTTCTATCCCCACTCTGGTTCAAGAGTGCAGATGTTTTGGGAGGGGAGGAAACTTTTACCTGGGTTTCCCAGGGCACCTGTGTTGTGAGTTTCTGATCTCCAGATGCATCCAGAGGATTGGGCTGGAAAGAGAGAGGAGGGAAAGGGAAGGCTTCAGTGACCAGAGGAGATTCCTTTAGCTGCTTTCTCTTTGTAGCATTCTGGGTTAAATAATTTATTTACTTCTACTTCTTATTTGCACTTCTCAGTTAGTGCTTGCCTGGACTTATCTATCTGGGAATGAGAAGAGACATTTTGGAAGGACATATTTTCCTAGGTCCTTCTCTTTAAAGTAAGAGTTTAAAAGTAAAATTTTCAAAGTTTTTCAAAAAGAGTTTGATCCTGGATCAAATTAAATGCAGGTATTTAAAACCCCAAGTAGCGTCGTTAAGGATTAGCTGCTGTGTCCTTCTGCCAGCCAAGTATGTGGTACAGGTGTTTCTCTTCTCCCTGATGACATCTGAGAGCACCTCAAGGAGTGGGCGGGGAAAGTTCGAGAGTGCTGGGGAGAGGAAGCGAGAGAAGGAGAAAGGAGCTGTGGGTTTTCTGCTGCAGAGCCTTGATGAGAAGACAGCCTGGAGGGCAGGTTGGCCAAGGCTTGAACTCTCATCAGTCTAAGCCTCACTCGTGGGTGGGGTGGACTGTGTGGGCTGGAGTTCCAGAAGCTTGATTTCTTTCCATGTGTGCCTGAGACAGCTGAAGTTGAGGAGGCTGGTGGAATGGGCTTCTCTCAGACATCGCTCAGCAAGAGAGGCAGCCTGTGCTCCTGGTTTCAGGGTGTTGTCCTGCTTATGAGTGTTGGACCACCTCTCAGAATTTTTTTTTGAGACTGAGTCTTGCTCTGTCGCCCAGATTGGAGTGTGGTGGCTCGATCTCGGCTCACTGCAACCTCCGCCTCCTGGGCTCAAGCGATTCTTCTGCCTCACTCCCGAGTAGCTGGGACTACAGGTGCATGCCACCATGCCTGGCTAATTTTTGTATTTTTAGTAGAGACGGGGTTTCACCATATTGGATAGGTGAGTCTTGAACTCCTGACCTCAGGTGATCTGCCCGCCTTGGCCTCCCAAAGTGCTGGGATTACAGCCATGAGCCACCGAGCCTGACCAGCCCTCAGAATTATTGTTATTCCTGTCATGACTTTGCTTTCCACAGAGTGGGTGGAATGTATGGTTCAGGTGTTCAAATGCCAGTCCTCAGACAGGTGTCCAACAGCCAACAGTGAAGTAAGAAAATAAAAGGAATGTAGTTTTCCATACAGCGAAACAACCGTTCTTTATTCTGAGATGGCATCCTCCCTCAGTTTTCAGTGTTAACACGTCTTTAAAAAAAATGACAGCGACTCTAGATAGTGGTCAAATTGGCCTGTAAGGTGAGCTGCATAACAGACAAATCCCAAAGGCTCAGCGGTGTGGCTGAGTTGAGGCTCCGGGTTAGGAGAAGTTCAGGGTGAATGTTACTGATTAGCGGAGGTCTTTTCCTTCGGGATGCAGGCTCCTTCTGTCTTCGGCTCTGCCCTCCTCTGGGGCTTTGGAGTCCTCTGAATGAGGCCTGTGGATGGGGAAAGAAAACAGGACTGGATGGGGACCAGGCTGATAGTGGCCCTGATGACTTCTCTCACATTCCACCTGCTGGAACTCAGTCCCAGGCCACACCTCCTGCCCCACAGCCTGGACCAGAGTCTGCGGTGTCCTCAGGAAGCAGAGGAAAGAGATGGACAGAATAGCTAGTCCTGTTTTTGTGATGTCCTTACTTGGCAGAATAGAAGTTGCCAACCAGTCCTCTGTTGGCCTTCCTCATTTTTATTTCATTGGTTTACAAAATCTAAAAGTCTGAGAACTAAAATATTTCCTTATTTGAGACACTTCAAAAGCGATTGTGAGAAGCTTCACAAGGCTACTTCTCTTATTTCTCATTACCAGCTGAAAGTGAATGATGGTACCACCGAGCCAGAGAAAACATAGTTTGAACAGAAGTTTGAAAAGCATGTGGTCTTTCTGGCCCATGAATTTTTTCTGAGGAAGGGCAGTGTTTCCATGCTTTGGTTTAAAATCTTACCAGTGCATGTCATACATGGAGTAAGGATCAGAGTAACCAGAGATTGGTATCATAAAGGATGAAAATAATCAAAGGAATTGGTTATGCCAATGAGGGCCCAAGAAGCCTTTCTACAATCTGTTTACATCCAAAATAGCAGGGGACTCATATTTCTTTGTGGGGAAGCTGAGTGTGACAGAATATGCATGAGGTGGGAGGGGAAGAGGCCCCCTTGGCCCAAATGCTCTAGATGTCAGAATCTTAATCGTTTCTGCTTGACAAAGGAGGAAGGAGTCTTGATTTAGAATGTTTGTGGCCATCACTTATTATGGATCCTAATTCCTATATTGATTTCTTTCAGGTGAGTCTGAATGATTCCCACAATCAGATGGTGGTGCACTGGGCCGGAGAGAAAAGCAACGTGATCGTGGCCTTGGCCCGAGATAGCCTGGCATTGACAAGGCCCAAGAGCAGCGACGTAAGTATTGTGTTGGTTCTGGGCACACCTTGGTGCCATCAACATGCCCTTTTCTGATCCACTGGGATTACCATACCAGAAAAAGTAGTGGGTAATCGGAACATGGAAGGAATGAATTGTATGCCAGAGAAGATAATCTACAAAATGATATATCCCTTGTTTGCTGAACACAGGGAGGTGCAGTCAGTGTTGCAAACAGATCCATGCAATGTGTGATTACCTTTGGGAAGTAATAGCGTATGGACTGGATTGTTGCATCTGCCCAAGAAAATGCCAGAGTGCCTTCCTGGGCAGAGCTGCCTGCCCGTAGCTGAGCCAGGTGGAATCAAATTGGCCTTTCCCATATGCTGGTTTCTTCTAACCCATGATAGTGGGATGAGCTATTGAAACTGATTCTCTAATATTCTTAATTTCTATAGCTGGGTATTTATGATGTTTAGTAGGTTAGGTACTTTGAAGACACAAGATGCCAAGGGTTACAAACTCAAAGGCCTATGGGAGGCCACTTTCAAGTTTACAACACTCTTTTTTTTTTTGTTGTTTGGAGTCGGGATCTGGCTCTGTTGCCCAGTTTGGGGTACAGTGGTGTGGTCTTGGCTCACTGCAACCTTCGCCTCCTGGGCTCAAGCCGTCCTCCCACCCATTCAGCCTCCCGAGTAGCAGGAACTACATACAGGTGCACACCAGCATGGTTGGCTAATTTTTGTACTTATATATATTTTTTGGTAGGGATGGGGTTTTGCCGTGTTGCCTAGGCTGGTCTTGAACCCCTGGGCTCAAACGATCCGCCTACCTCGGCCTCCCAAAGTGTTGAGACTGCAGGCGTGAGCCACCATGCCTGGCCATAACAACTCTACCACCTCAAAGAAATATGGTTTCTCCCATTTTTCTTGAAGTCTGTGGCCTTCTTGGACAATATATGTCATTTCCACTTTTGATGGAGATGCAGATTCAAGAAGCATTTTCCCGTATCTTAATTTGAATGTAGTGATGGATACTCGGTTCCCGTGTTGGAGAGACGTGGGCAAGGGGAAGGGCCTTTGAGGACCTGGAGAAGCGTGCTTCCCAGGAGCGTTGCTTGTCAGCTGCAGGCTCTGGTTGCCGTGCAGAATGCAGGGCCCAGTGTTGCCAGATCTTCTGGTTTTCCAGAGGAACCCCGAGGTCTGGAGTTTCATGTGAAAACTGCTGAGTCTTACAAGTTGGCAGCCAGTGTACAGTTTCTGCAAACACCGCGCGAGCCAAGTAAAACACATGTAAGGGCCAAAGCTGGCCCCACGGCTGGTCCCAGGTCTGCGGCCTGTGCTCCGGACTCCTCCTTGTGGGAAAAAAGGAGCAGACCCTGCCTCAACCTGGGATCTGATGCTGTGGCAGCGCGAGGCTGTGGATGGAACACCATGCTTTACAGCTTCGGTCACCCTGCATTCTGGCCGGGGGAACCTTCTGAGGAATTTGCCAGCACTTTCACATCAGCCTTAAGGATACATTTATAATTCTCAAATGTGGATTTCGTCTCTGCGAGGTCCCTCTCTGTGTATCCACTGTCTGGGTTGGGTGTGTTAAGAAGCAGGTGATGGGAAGTTGTCTCGGGGACTGTTTCCAGGGAGTGGAATTAGGGCAGCCACAGACGGGGAAGACAGAAGGGCTGGCTGTCAGGATGCATGGCTTTGCCCAGGGTGGGTTCTGAGCCATGGTGTGTGGGAGACCACCGCTGCTGAAGGCCAGTCTGGGTGTAGTGCTCTGGGGCAGGGCTAGACTTGTTTGGGACAATGACTTTGGCCCGTTTATAAATGTGATTAGGTTTTGCAAGTTGCAGCTGTGGCCACCACAGACAGCTATGTCTGAATGCCTTTGGTGGCCAGGTGTGGTGGCCTGCTCCTGTAGCCCCACCTACTCAGCAGGCTAAGGCGGGAGGATCCCTTGAGCCAAGGAGTTCGAAGCTGCGGTGACCTATCGTCGTGCCACTATACTTTAGCCTGAGTGACAGCGAGACCCTCTCTCTAGAAAAAATGAAACAAAAAATAGAAAAGAATGCCTTTGGCCCTGTGAAACTCTTCATAGGCACCTGTGTGTAAGTCACTGCGCACGGGCATCCCTCCTGGGCACAGGAGATATATATATACTGTGCTATATTGTGTTGAGAAATCCTTCTTGGAATTTTTATGCATTTAAAAAAACTCTTAATCCAGACAACATTTTTTTGTGAGGTAGGTAAAGACCTTAAGCATTGTTTTACAGTTTTGCTGGACAAACAGGAGCCAAGAGTTGTAAAGAGACTTGCATGAGGTCACTCAGTGTGTCAGTGGGAAAGTTGGGGCTGATGAGACTCAAGGCCCAGTCAGGTGCTTAGTGTGCAAAGTTGTGGTATTAGTAAGGTGACCAACTTGTCTGGGTTTTAGCACTAAAAGCCCCACATCCTGGGATCCTCCCTTAGTTCTGAGTGAACCAGGATGGTTTGTCACCCTAAGTATTGCCAGTCGATTGAAACCCAACTCTTGCTCTCTCTGTATATCTGGGTGTGTCTGACTAACAGCCCATTGAACATTTGAAGTGGGATACACTATTGTGGAATGAAATGGGAGATAGAGCCGAGGTAGACAGATCACCTGAGGTCGGGAGTTCAAGATCCGCCTGACCAACATGGAGAAACCCCATCTCTACTAAAAATGCAAAGTTAGCTGGGCTTGGTGGTGCATGCCTGTAATTCCAGCTACTCGGGAGGCTGAGGCAGGAGAATCACCTGAACCTGGGAGGTGGAGGCTGCGGTGAGCCAAGATCGCGCCATTGCACTCTAGCCTGAGCAAGAAGAGCGAAAACTCTGTCTCAAAGAAATGGGAGATAGATTAAATGGGAAGGAAACACAATGGCCAGAGTTAATAAGTAGGGTTGGCAGAAATGGCCTTCCTCTGTATACAAACTGTGTTAAAGGATTGTCAGATGCAACTGAGATGCCTGATGTAAAAAGTTAATGTGAAAAGATTGATGACTCAGAGGCAGGAGTTGGGGTAATAACAATCCAAATTCTCTTCAAAGAAGACTGAGCTTGGCTTGTAAGGTCCCATCAGCAGTGCAGAAGGGAAAGAACCTAAACAAATCAGGAACTGTGTGGGTGTTGGTGAGCAGCCAAGGCCATGCATATTCAGTATCTAAAAAGGAATGGCTCTGGAAGCTGGAATCCAGAAAGCCTTGCTCTTAAACAGGGGGCGGGGGGAATTGAATCATTATCCACTGATGAAGTTGAAGCCAGTGTGGTTCCATGAAGAGAACGGCTCCTGCAGGACCCGTCTGTCCCGTGATAAATCGACAAAAGAAACAATACATGTTTATCTCAACTTTTCCTAACTCTTTGTTTCTGCTCTCTCATGACATATTTTACAAAGTACTAGATTTACAAAGTGCTCAGGTGCAACATAATTGGCTGAAGAGCTGTCCAGAGGTACAGCCCACCCAGAAGATCAGAATCAACCAGGGGCTGGGTGAGGTGTGGCTCACGCCTGTAATCCTAGCACTTTGGAAGGCCGAGGTAGGGGGATCATTTGAGGCCAGGAGTTCGAGACCACCCGGCCAACATGGTGAGATCCCAACTCTGCTAAAAATACAAAAATTAGCCAGGCATGGTGGCACAAGCCTGTCATGCCAGCTACTCAGGAGGCCGAGGTAGGAGAATCACTTGAATCCGGGAGGTGGAGGTTGCAGTGAGCTGTGTTCGTGCCACTGCACTCCAGCCTGGGTGACAGAGTGAGACCCTGTCTCAAAAAAAAAAGAAAGCAAAGAGTCAACCAGGGAATATATTGTGCCTGACAGGACTTGCTGCCTTTGTCCCTAGAGAGGTGTGACATTATGATTGTGCCCCTCAGGATTGACTGGGAAACAGTGTCAGGTCTTGCTAACTAACAGCGGGAGGCTGAGGTCTGGCTGAGCACAGGCTCTGAAATCAGAACACCTGGGCTGGAATCCCGGCTGTGCCATTCATTAGCAATCTGACCTTGGGCCAGGTGATGGACCTTCTCTTGTCCTCCTCTGTCGCTGAGATAGTGCTTGTTAAACCTTGCTGCCCAAAGTGTGGTTGTGGTCTGTGGATCAGCCCTTGGGGATTTTCTGGGAGCTGGTTAGAAAAGAATCTCAGGTCCCGCCTGGACTTCTGGAATCAGAACCTGCACTTGTCCAGTGTCTTGCCGGGGCTGGGGGGGGGGGGGGGGGGGGGGGAGGGGGGGCAGTCTGTGGACGTATTACAGTTTGAGAACATTGCTGTAAAGTATTTACAACAGTGCCAGATGTGGGGATGTTTTCTGTACATTTTGGCCATCATCTGTTTCTCCCCTTTCTCTCCCTCCTCTTTATTATTATGTAGTTTTGAAGTACAAGGGAAGGAATTTAAAATCACTCACTTTGAAGGACCATCTTTGTAGGTAGAAAAGGATCTCACCAGAAACTCTGGGCAGTTCAGTAACTCCTCCCCTGTGCTGTTTTGCTGTTTAGGGAGTAGCATCATACTGAGGTCAGAGGGGACTGATTAGTGCAGAAATCCTGTCTGGGTGAAAAACCAACTAGAAGCACAAGATGAGCGAGCCCGGGGTGTTCTCTCAAATTCACCTGGAGATCGCATTGGACCGTGAGTCAGCAGCATGGTGCTGCCATGAAGAAAAGACAGCTAGAAAGGAACGCGCAAGTCAGGGTGCAGTGTGGAGGCCACCGAGCCACCAATCCGCTTGAGCTAACTGCACACTGGCAGAGGCCTTTTCTGGGCTGTTCAGTGTGGAGGAAGGTAGAGAACTGTGCACTAGCCTTAAGCATTGTCCTTGTTCTATGGAGCTTATAGTCTATGCTAATTAAATAGAAATAAGAATTGAGGGATGGGCGCGGAGGCTCGTGCTTGTAATCCTAGCACTTTGGGAACCTGAGGTGGGCAGATTGTTTGAGCTCAGGAATTGGAGACCAGCCTAGGAAACCCTGTCTCTAAAAAAAAAAAATACAAAAAATTAGCTGGGTGTGGTGGCGCCTGCCTGTAATCCCAGCTACTCAGGAGGCTGAGGTGGGAGGATTGCTTGACCCCGGGAGGTCAAGGCTGCAGTGAGCTGTGCTTGTGCCACTGCACTCCAACCTGAGTCATAGAGAAAGACCCTGTCTCGTCAAAAAAAGAGAAAGAAATAAGAATTATGAAGGTAGGATAAAAATGTCATGTTGGAATTTTTCAACCTAGCCAAGAGAAGGAAAGTTGGTGAGTGGTTCAGGATGGCCTTCAGGCATAGGATGGACTCTTACATTCTTGCTTTTTCACTTCTATTGAGTAGAAGACCCAAAGAGATGGATTTTGTTTGTAGGTGAGAATTAGGGAAGAGCTCTTTGATAGTGAAGGTGGTTTTACCTCCATGTGCACGATGGCAGCAGCATGGCTGAGAATCTCAGGGAGGCTCCCTACTTTTTAATGTGGGTCTTCTCTCTCTGCCGGCCAGCACGCCTTCCAGTGCTTGGCCTGTAGACTTGGTATAAGACCTTCCTGCTTAGCAGAGAAACGTTAAGATGGAGAAGAGAACTTTCTCCTAGAGGTAACTTGTTGGAGTAGAAAGACAACTGGACATGGAATTGGAAGAAACTGTCATAGTTTTGTCTCTTACTAGTAGTATGACCTGGGGCTGGCCATTCACTTCTGGGAATCTTAGTTTTCGTGTGTCTCTTTTTTTTTTTTTTTTTTTTTTTTTTTTGAGACGGAGTCTCGCTCTGTCGCCCAGGCTGGAGTGCAGTGGCCGGATCTCAGCTCACTGCAAGCTCCGCCTCCCGGGTTCACGCCATTCTCCTGCCTCAGCCTCCCGAGTAGCTGGGACTACAGACGCCCGCCACCATGCCCGGCTAATTTTTTGTATTGTTTTTTAGTAGAGACAGGGTTTCACCGTGTTAGCCAGGATGGTCTCGATCTCCTGACCTCGTGATCCGCCCGTCTCGGCCTCCCAAAGTGCTGGGATTACAGGCTTGAGCCATCGCGCCCGGCCTTTGTGTGTCTCTTAAATGGAAATCTCTTAGTGACTCACTGATTCAATCAATTCATTCTTTTCTACTCATTTATTTATCACATTTGTTTACTTGCTCTTTGGTTTATAATGATATTTATTCATCCTAGAAATCTTTGTTGAGTGCCTGCTATGCCCCAGGTACACTGAAAGAGACAAAGGTGCGACTAACTCTGGTTTTTCAGATGAAGAGAGAGAATGTTTGTAAAGGTGTATTGTGCATACTGAAAAATGCTACCTTAATATAGACTATCACCTTCGTGCCCCTGAAGAAATACATAGGAGATTATCAAATTACGGGATGTCAGAGCTGGAAAGGGCCTTAGTTCCCTTCCTGAGAAGTCATTATTTTGCTCCATGTGATGTTTGAACCTAACCAGGACACTAATGTCCATTCTTGGCCAGCAGAATGGAAGTGAGAAAGTGCTACTTTGTCATTTTACCCACTCAGATTATCCGTGAACTCTCAGCCTGCACAATTTCTGAAGCTGCTTTTGTGGCAGCCCCTTACTGTGTATCTGGTAGTTGGGAACACATACTGTGTGTTCTAATAGCTTCTTCCACTGTGACCCAGATAAAGGCAGAGGCTCTGTCTTGGCCTCTTCTAACCTTAACATCTAGTAAGTATTAAAGACCTGCATGTGCTCTCTGTTCCCTTTCTACATACCTTGTGTTTACTTAGGGCATTGTTTACAGACGTTGACATGTTTACATGCCCATGGTGTCTAAACACTATGTCTTTTATTAGTCTTTGTCTGGCATCTAGACAATATCTGGCTCACATGGAACCCTCAAAACATGTTTGCTGATGACTCAGACAAGCAAGGATGGGAATACACCCTGCTCTACTTTGAACACCTGCTCCCTCCCTCCCTTCCTCCCTTCCTTCCTCCCTCCCTTTCTTCCTTCCTTCTTTCCTTCTTCGCTCTCTCACCCAGGCTGGAGTACAATGGTGTGATCGTGGCTCACTGCAGCCTGAAACTCCTGGGTTTAAGTGATCTTCCTACCTCATCTTCCCAACTCACTGGGAACACAGGCTCAAACCACTATAGGCTCAAACCACCAAGCCAGGCTAATTTTTATATTTTTTGTAGTTATAGGTTCTCACTCTGTTGCCCAGGCTGGTCTCAAACTCCTGGCCTCAAGCCATCCTCCCACCCCAGTCTCCCAAAGTGCTGGGGTTACAGGCATGAGCCACTGCTCCTGGCCTCATTTTTCTTTAATGCTCATCCTAATCCCCTTTTCCATGAATCATTTAAAAAATAACTGAGTTATTATGAATATATTCACCTATCAGGCTTGTTTTTAACCCAGTGATTATATTAATTATTTCACATCTCACAGGTAGGTATGAAACATCTGAGACCTTCATTCTCGTAGTTGTTACCTGCGGTGATAATGGCCTTCAGGCAACTTAGGTCAGAATTCCACTCTGCTACTTACTTTCTGTGTTACTTTGGCAGGGGACTGACCTCATGAGCCTGTGATGTCTTATCTGTAAAACAATTTTAATAATTGCACTTGCCATGCAGGGCCGTTTTGAGTTACCGGAGCTCATTCATTTGAAGAGGTTAGTACTTTATCTTCACGAGGTGAGCACTCACAGAATGACAAACATTCTTATGTTTTGTCACTGTGATTACTGCATAGCCAGAAACTGGGGTGCAATAGAGAAGCAAATACGATTGGCACACTCGTGGATTCTGCTGCTGTTACCGTCTCCAGTGCTACAGAGTCATAAAACACTGTTTTAGTGCTGGCGAAGGGATTCTGCTCCCAGTATTTTCACGTCACTCGGCACTCTTTCATTTCCATCTCTTGGGCTATGTAGTGGAGACTCATGAGGGTTTTCTTCTCTTTTGTATGGAATGCTGTACAAACAGAACTTCCCAGCAGAAGAATGAAGAATTAGATGCGTTTTGGGCACCGTTCAACAGATGGCAAAGCAAATCCTCTACTCCATTCCCCTCAGCTAGCCACATTCTCCCTGCCTCTGGATGTAATTTGGTAAACACTTACCTCAGCCCTGGTGAGGAGGTTATTACTGTTTCTATCATTCGTCTCCTGCTCCAGGGACTTGCCATGACCTCAGAAAAGAGGCTTGTATATTCCAGGCAGTGGGGACTGCAGGGGCCCCATGCTTTCTGCCCCCACATGCTTGGGGACAGACATAGAGGTGCCCTGCCTCACCTTTGTGGGTTATCTGGTAACATCTGTCATTTCCTATCAGGCAACTAATGGGAGCCATGTTCAGGATCCAGGATGGGATGTTTGAAAGACATCTTTGGCCAGGTGCGGTGGCTCACGCCTGTAATCCCAGCAGGAGGCTGAGGCAGGTGGATCATGAGATCAAGAGATCGAGACCATCTTGGCCAACATGGTGAAACCCCATCTCTACTAAAAATACAAAAAAAAAAAAAAAAAATTAGCCGGGCCTGGTGGGAGGCACCTGTAATCCCAGCTACTTGGGAGGCTGAGGCAGGAGAATCGCTTGAACCCGGGAGGCAGAGGTTGCAGTGAGCCGAGATCGCGCCATTGCACTTCAACCTGGGCAAAAAGAGTGAAACTCTGTCTTCAAAAAAAAAAAAAAAAAAAAAAAAAAGAAAGAGATCTTTCTTTCTGCCAGTTTCTCAGTTTCTCAGCAACTCTTTTTCTTCTCCTTGTCTCTATGTTCCAGGTGTACGTGTCTTACGACTATGGAAAATCATTCAAGAAAATTTCAGAGAAGTTGAACTTTGGCGTGGGAAATAGGAGTGAAGCTGTGATCGCGCAGTTCTACCACAGCCCCGCGGACAACAAGCGGGTAAGGAAGCGGCCGTCCCGCCTTCCCGACTTCATGGAACTGGGTTTTGGGAAGATTGCCGCACTGCAGAGGGTGCTAGGAGATGGCGCCGTCTGTGATCTTTGCAGCATGACTGATGGCTAGTGAGTTTTTGTGCTAACCTGGGCATTTGTGACAGACTGCTGTTCTCAGGGTGGGTCTCTGCACAATCAGGCAGGCCAAGTACTGGTCAGGCAGGATTTCTAGACAAACAATGGCAGGCTAAACCACAGAAAATCAGCCAACTATTATAATACCTTGCCTGACTCACAGATGGCAAAAATGTTTCCCAGGCACACTGAGAATAACCTTGCAGTCTAATTCATGTTTTCCAAGACACTATCGGTGTGTCTGCTTGCGTGCTTATGTGTGCTTATATGCAAGTGTGTGCATGTGCGTGCTTGTGTGCATGTGGGTACCTGTGTGTGTGCTTGCGTGCGCGTGGGTACCTGTGTGTGCGTGCTTGTGTGCATGTGGGTACCTGTGTGTGTGTGCTTGTGTGCGCGTGGGTACCTGTGTG
>NC_045446.1:111145125-111173007 GCF_002776525.5 Piliocolobus tephrosceles
GTGGGTACCTGTGTGTGTGTGCTTGTGTGCGCGTGGGTACCTGTGTGTGTGTGCTTGTGTGCGTGTAGGTACTTGTGTGCATGTGGATACCTGCGTGTGTGTGCTTATGCACATATGGGTACCCGTGTGTGCTTGTGTGCATGTGGGGATATCTGTGTGCATGCATTGGTACCCGTGTGCGTGTGCGTGTGGGGTTATCTGTGTGCACATGTGGGTACCTGTGTGCGTGTGCATGCTTGTGTGCGTGTGGGTACCTGTGTGCGAGTGTTGGTGCCCCCTCTTCCCCCTGCCTTTGAACCTGTACCCATATGGAAAAGAAAACCAGGGCAGCAGATATTGCTATGCCTCCTGCTTTGTTTTCCCAGCTGGCTGGCCCTGGGGGCTTTGTGTCTTCAGTTAGGCAATTTGATTTGAGGAAGCATTGACCCTGGGCCCCCAGGGAGGTGGAGGGAGGAGGGCAGGAACCAAGCAGCCGGCAAGGCTTTCCTGCTGGTTGGGTAGCTGTTAGCTCAGAGAATTGTGTTTCATTGCTTTCTTCCCCACTCTTGTGTTACCTTGTTTGTTTCCAGGCCAGATCTTCTAGGGAAAGACCCTTAGTAGAAAAACTAAGAGAAACTTTCTAGTAGCAAAAGCTTTCTGCTCCAGAAAGCAAACAGTGAGCAAGATCTACAGGGTCCTACTTCCAGGCCCTAGTGCTGGCTTCTCAGGTTACCTGAGGTCTCTTAGCAGGGGCTGCATTCAAAATCTTTAGCAACTGGTGTGGCTTAGGCACTGACCAATCAGAACAAATCCTGTCCGGAGGAGGCTGGGTCCTGGATGTCCCCTGCTGGGCCATGCATTAACTTTTGAGTTGCTGAATTTCAGGGAGGTCCTGGGGAAGGGACCAGGCCATGGGAAGTATTGTGGGTGTAGGCTTAGGGAGGGTCACTTAAGGGTTTCAGGGCAGCGGCTGTTGACCAGGTGGTACAGAGCAGTTGTTTTTTTAACAACTGGAATGGTCATTACTGGTACATACTTGTTAAAATATCAGCTCTGCCTGATGATCTCAGAGTGGAGTGGCAGTTAGGAGCAAACTTCCCTTTCTTACCTAACTCCAGGGTGACAAGAGTAATTTTTCTCTCTGAGATGAAAAGCAAGGAGGTGGTGTTGGAGAGAAATGGCCCCATAAATGGGTCAGCCAGCCTTTGTGTCCCTCTGCCTCACTGCACAGTGTGACCCGGAGTCCTGGCCCCTGGGACTCCCACAGGGAGGCAGGGCCCGCTGCTTGCCTTGCCTTTGGCTCCTCCATGAGGCGAGGAGCCCTGCCCAGGGTC
Organism: Piliocolobus tephrosceles; assembly: GCF_002776525.5. NCBI lineage: Eukaryota > Metazoa > Chordata > Mammalia > Primates > Cercopithecidae > Piliocolobus > Piliocolobus tephrosceles. The sequence continues at coordinate 111,146,439 of NC_045446.1, forward strand.
CGGCTCATAGCTCCCTCTTCTGTGGATGGCTCCATATGCACCCCGCCTCTCAAGAATCAAATTACACCTGCTGATGTGCTGTATGCTTGGAACTGCAGAGTGGATTTTGTGTTCTCACACAAAAATAACGATGAGAGGGAAAGCATTTGTTAACTAGTCAGATTTAACCATTACACAACGTATGTATGTTTTTAAACATTATGCTCTACATGATAAATATGTATAATAGTATGTCAATTTAGAAAATTTGAAAAAAGACTAATCAAATATTATCATAAGTAATGATAAAAGCCACAACTTCTTTTGCACCAAGCTAATGACACCTGGATTTCTCAATGTATTAGGTTGTACTTATCTGATGGTGATGATGATTACTATATTTACACATTGTCTCAGAGCTTACTCTTGCAGAGGTTGTGGCTCAAAAATGCCTTGTTGCCCCTCTAGAATCTTTCTGTTCAGCTTCATCTACTCCTCCTCACCTCCTGCTGTGGTGCACAGATGTCTATGGGCAGGCTCCATCTCCTCCCCAGCTCCTCCCCTAGTGCACAGATGTCTGTAGGCAGGCTCCATCTCCTCCTCCCCAGCTTCTCCCATAGTGCACAGTTATCTATAGGCAGGCTCCATCTCCTCCTCCCCAGCTCCTCCCCTAGTGCACAGATGTCTGTGGGCAGGCTCCATCTCCTCTTCCCCAGCTTCTTCCTTAGTGCACAGATGCCTATAGGTAGGTTCCGACTTCCTTCCTGCTTGTTGTGGGTTGTGATGAGTAGCTGCTAAGGTCACAAGTCTGAAGAGTCAGAAGACAAGGACAGATGATGTTTTGGACTTGGAGGAGGAGGGTTGGTGCAGGCTGAGGACCGGAGCTTTGGAAGCACTGGATCTGGAGAAGGAGCAGAGCAGGGGCCATGGTGTTTGGGGCAAGAGCAAGGGGAGACTGGAGGGCGATTGCAATAAAGGAGTTTAGGTGCTGCACAGTGGAATGGGGGTGACATGTTTGCAGCCCAAGTGCTGTGTACCTTTGAGTGGTGCGTCTTAGATTCTCATGGGTGGATATTCTTTGGAGTTGGTGGGGATGGAGAAGTCAGGAGAAAAAAGGCTGCCTTCTTGGAGAATTTGTTGACAGTTGGACCTCAGGCCTGGAACAGGCTGAGTGGGTTAGGAGGGCAGCATTCCGTCTAGATAGTTTCGAATTCCCCAGAGAAGGCTGCTCCTCACACCCCACCAGACTCTCAGGAAGGAAATGATGACTCTTAACAGTGCTGATTGCTTTTGTTGCTTTTGCCTTTGTCCCCTGAAAGGCAAATTGCCCCACCAGACCTACCACTTCCTGAGAAGAATCACACAAGGCTGGGTGCCTTGCTGTCAACAGCAGGGCGCTCCGCCTAGGCAAATCACCCAGGTGAAAATGTGAGCTGCCAAGGAGCCTTTGAAATGGTTGAAATGAATGTTAGCGGCTGCTCGGAAAGGTGAAGATGTCAGGGAAGGGCAGTGTGGATGTCCAGGAGTGTGAATGCCTGTGGAAGGGGAGAGAAGGTGCTAGCGCGGCATCCAGCTGCAGTCCTAGGCTTTGCCTTGTGATGGAGATGGTGCCTGTGGGTCCATGTGAGTTTTGGGTCTATTTTTGCATTAGCCAGCAGTCCCACTTCCTTCTTGGTCTCCTGTGTGCTGCCCTGAACCATTGTGCAGTGCTGGCCACGTGGCAGTTCCACCAACATTGTGGGGCCTCTGAGATCGGTCAGACAGTATTGAAATAAGTCTGGTGCTGTTATTTGCTTGCTTATTAATTTTTTTAAAAAATAGAGACAGGGTCTTGCTCTGCCATACAGCCTGGAGTGCAGTGGCATAATCATAGCTCACTGTAGCCTCAAATTCCTGGGCTCAGGGGATCCTCCTGTCTTAGCCTCCCCAGTAGCTGTGACTACAGGCTAGCGCCACTGCATATCTGGGGCTTTTTAAAAAAGGCCACTGAATGTACGGTTAGGGCTCACAGCCTCAGCCTCGGCAGAAGCAAGAGCCAGTCCTGACTTTTTCCAGGCAGAGGTTGGTCCTAGGTAAAATTTAATTCCCATCTTCTGGAGGGATGTTCCTTCGTTGCCTTCCCTTCCCTTCCTCCTCTCATTGGACTCTTGGTTTCTCCACTTGAAACTGGAGAAAGTCACTTATGCTAACAGACTGTGGATACATTCTCCAGCTTAGTTTGTTTTCTTTCCAGAGGTGTTTGTACTTTCAGAGGAAACACAGCTTTAAACCAAAGGAGGAAGCTCCTCTGGAATATTAAGTTACTGCAAACAGGGTTGGAGAGATTGGGGTACACAAAGGCACTCCTGAAATTGCATAGTTTTGGAAGCACCTTGTAGGTCAGCTCTTGGTCAGTCTGTAGGTTTGACCTCCAGTAAACTTGACAGCCAGGCAGCACAGGGACTTAAAAGCCAGGGTGAAATACCGTGTCTTCCTAACATGTGCGTATGTGACCCTTTATATCACAGCATGAGGTACCATGTGCTCAAGTGATGAATGTAACCTACAAATAATAGAGCTAGAGGAATCAAATGAGGTTGGATCATAGAAGTCAAGTCTTCGTGGGGTACTTAGGATTAGATACGAGCTTCAAGGATGGGCATGTGACCCCGGTAAGTAGAGCAGAGCTGGCAGGAACCCTCAGGCGGGAGAAGGGCGTCAGCAGAGACTGCAAAGTGCCAAAATGTGGTTTCTGTGCAGGACGGCGAGGAGATTCACTTCTCAGTGGTGAAGAGTTTGTACTAAGCTGCTGTGCAGTGTCATACAGGCCCCTGTCTGAAGATGGAGATTGGAGATTGGTGATCTGAAGGGAGCTAGGAAAGAATATTTGAGTAGGGGTGTAAATGAATAGTGTCCTTTAGGGAAATGTGTCTTCTGGCAATATTCGTGACTTTCCCTTTTAGCAGGGAAAGATTAGAGAAGAGTCTAGAAAGGGAACTATTGTAGCAGTGTAGGCATGAAGTCGCTCAGTTGCTCAACCAAACCTAGTATCACCCTCTAAGTATTTCATTTAGGCCCTGGAAGACATGAGGATGAAGAAAACCCATTGCCTGCCTCCAGTTTGCTTAGTCTCTAGTAAAGACGTGGGTCATGCCAATCAATAGCACTGAGAGGAAAAAGGAAGGCATGCATTTTGAGAAAGATTTTCAAGGAAAACGAAACAGGTTTGGTGGCTGATAGAGACTGAGGGCCAAAGGGAGGGATTGGAGTAGAACCCATCTCTGCTTGTGAGTAGAGTGGGGCTGGGAGAAGGCATAGCAGGGAGGGGACTTGGGACATGGGGAGGGAGAATTGGGTTTTATTGGGAAAGTTTTGAAGAACTCAGGTTTTGTGTATAGTAAAATATCTTGGCCCATCAAATTGGAGAGGGTGAGAAGGCAAACAAAAATGGAATCTCTGTAAGAAGTCAGGGTTAGACTGTAGATTTATAAGTCATGCCATGCTTGTTCTTTTGTTTTTGAGACGGGGTCTCACTCCATCACTCAGGCTGGAGTGCAGTGGTACGATCTCGGCTCATTGTAACCTCTGCCTCCCAGGTTTAAGCGATTCTTGTGCCTCAGCCTCCTGAGTAGCTGGAATTACAGGTGCACACCACCATGCCCAGCTATTTTTTTGTATTTTTAGTAGAGATGGGGTTTTGCCATGTTGGCCAGGCTAGTCTCGAATCCCTGACCTGAAGTGATCCACCCACCTTGGCCTCCCAAAGTGGTGGGATTACAGGCGTGAGCCACCCTGCCCGGCCCCGTGCTTGTTCTTAAGGGTGGTAGTTGAAGCTTGTTGAAAGGATAAGCCAAGGTTAGCAGCAAAGGATAGAAGAAGAATGAGGTTACATGAGCGTAGGGAGTGGAGAGGACCAAGGAGCCAGCAGAGGAGAATGAAGGCCTGAGACGATCAGGGGCTGGGGTTGGAGAGGTGAAATGAGAGGGTGCTGTGGATTAGGAGAAAAGGCACACAAATGAGTTAAATAGTGCAAGGTAATACCTATGAATGAAATTCAGGAAATGTTGCCTTTTTGTTAGAAGAAGAGCTGTTAAGAGGTGGGATGTGAACAAGTCAGATATTGATGTCAGTGCTGCCTAGTCCTGCGTCACCTTGCGCAGTAAACCACTCTCAGTCTCGGTGTCCTCGTTATTAAGAGAGTGTGTAACAGTAATATCCAAAGCACTGAGTCACTGTGAACCCTGAATGAGATAGGGCGTGCCAAACTTTTAGCTCAGTGCCTGACACATAGTAAGTGCTCTTGAAAATGTTTAGCTATTGCCGTGGACAATAATACATTCTATGACTGGGTGCATGATTTTTAGATTCTCCAGTGTGAGGCTGCAGGAAGCCATGGAGCAGATTTCTGGGGAAATCTTTTCAAACTGAGAATGCTTCCTTCCCCGATAACCGAGGTGGTTTGGGAGCAGAAAGATGGACTATGTTATTTCTGGGGAATACTTTTATGCCAAAATTATGATGATCCTCTTAGGATCATAATTGTTTTTTATAACATTGGATTTTCTTGTAGGTTTTGCTTTTAAAACATTTACTACCTTTTCCAGTTTGATTTAATGAGGCTTCTATAGAGTTTAGAGATTTACCTGAGATGCTGGGGAGGAAACATGAGAGCGTAAATCCACAAAATATGCCCCTGGGAAGTTTATGGTCTGGATTTGGGGAGAGAGTGCAAATGAAAAGGAGTGAGAGCATCTGAAAGCAGCATGAGACAAGTGCAAAGTGCTGGTCCACACAGAGGCTGTGGCGCTGAAAGGCTTCAGAGCTGGAGATTGATCTGGGTCAGGAGGAGTCCATTAGAGAACGTGTCCTTGGGCTTATCCTGCAGGATTGCTTGACTTCTAGGTTGTCAATGACTGGCTGTGGGTAGAACTAGGTCCCTGTTGCTCTGGTTTCTGATTCATCATCTCCTGAGCCTTCCTCATTCTTCCAGGAGCAGGGACTGGCCTCCGGGTCTTGCCAGGTGTGCACGCGAGGCCTTACATCATCTGTGCTTCCCAGCCTTGTTTTCCATTTATTTCTCTCAGGCCCTCAGGACTGTCGGCTGGGTGCAGTGGCTCCTGCCTGTAATCCCAGCACTTTAGGAGGCGGAGGCAGACTGATGGCTTGAGCTCAGGAGTTTGAGACCAGTCTGGGCAACATGGCGAGACTCTGTTTCTACAAAAAAAAAAAACAAAAACAAAAACGAAAACTTAGCTGGGTGTGAGGGCACACACCTGTAGTCCCAGCTACCTGGGGGGTTGAGGTAGGATGATCTGAGCCCGGGGAGGTCAAGGCTGCACTGAGCCATGATTGCGCCACTGCACTCCAGCCTGGGCAACAGAGTGAGACCTTGTCTCAGAAAAACAAGACTCTCGTCAAACCCATGCTGTATCTCTTTTCCCTGTTTGTGCCTAAACCCGTGCCACCCTAGACGTGGAATGTTCTTTCCCTGTGGGTGTCTCGCCTGCCCTTCGAGGCCCATCTCGTCCATGAATCATTTCTCATCTCTCAGCCTGGACCGGTAATCACAGGACTCTGATCATGGCTTCTCATTCAGCCTCACTTTCTCTTGACTGATGGTTAGCCCTGGACATGTCTGTCTCCCATGTTAGATTTCGGGCTACTTGAGGGAAGGCGTCTCGGGTTTTTGTGGCAGCTCCTGAGTGTCTGGTCCGTGGTGGGAATGCAGCACACATGTGTTAGGTTGAATTGCCTGGATCCTTCTCCCCAGGGAACTCTTTCATTTCAGCCGCAGCCACTGTCCAGCCTAACTTGTTCAGATTCACTCATCCATGCAGAATCTAGGTAAGGTGAGGCCCCTGCTCACCAGAGCCACTTCCTGCTCTGCCCCAGAGTGAGCCTGCCAGCCACAGTGGCAGCCTGGTCCCCGGAGCTGCCGGTCACCTGGCATAACAGCAAGAAGGAGAAGCTTATCTTCTTAGATGGCAGTGATTTTAGTGCTTTTCCTGGAAAGCCATGTCCCATAACTGCTTGGAGGATGCAGGGAGACTCAGCCATCCCATCTGTGTTTAGCCAATCTGAAAAGTAGGGCTTCTCTGTCCCGGATGCCAGTACCTACCCTCTGATTGTGACTGAGTGACCCGCTAGGGAGTGGGAATTGCTAATTCCATTGAAAGGAAAAAACAGAAAGGTTTGACCAGCTTCATTACCTGATTAAACAAACCCACCTTATAGCTTCATCCCAGTCCATCTCTAGGCCTCCTCTTTCGTTGAGCCTTGTTTGGACTGTACCGGTGTCTTTTTATTGCCAAGATGTGGGGAGAAAGCCACTGTGGAAGCCCTGTAAGGCCGTGGTGCCTTCTTGGTGCAGGTTGGCCCCTGCACATGTGTGTGCTCGCGTGGACTCGTACATGGTTTAGGGGAGTGTTGGGCAGCTCTGGACAGGGCCCGCTCTGAAACTTACCTATTTTCCCTTGCAGTACATCTTTGCAGACGCTTATGCCCAGTACCTCTGGATCACGTTTGACTTCTGCAACACTCTCCAAGGCTTTTCCATCCCATTTCGGGCGGCTGATCTCCTCCTACACAGTAAGGCCTCCAACCTTCTCTTGGGCTTCGACAGGTCCCACCCCAACAAGCAGGTAAGAGAGCTTTCGGAACCCAGTTGCACGGGACTCCTCTAGTTTTCTCCTCTGCCTGTGTGATTGTGTGTCCTTTGAGCGACCTCGCCTCCTGCCTGTCCCTCCTTCTCTCTCAGGCCTAGCCTTTGTAGCTACTATTTCCCTTACCAGGGCTCAAGAAAAGTATCTCCTCCTGGCACTCTCAGTCGGCAGCCCAGCCAGCCATCAGCACCCAGCACTTGGCAGACCCCATGGATTAAACATCATGCCCTTCTCCATGCAGTTGCACCTTTGTTAGCCCTTGGGGTAAATCGAGGCTTTGGAATTTAATCAGAGAGAGAGCCAGGTAGAGAAAGCTGGAATCTGAGCTCTTCTGGGACCTCTTGTTGAATTTCTGTTCTGCTTTCCCCATCCTCCACCTTAAACACTGCTTTTGCCTCCCATTTATTTGAAGTTACCACTAACAGTAATAGTCTTCCTTTGAGTGCATGCATGTATCATATAAATGTGTGTATTTTCCTCCTTCAACCCAGGTTTGGTGGAAATCCGAGAGATGAGCAAAGAGCCTGAGTAAGATTTGTATCTCAAGGTTGCAACTTGCCAAGTCAAGGATATTGGTTTGGCAAAAATCTGTGAAACTTGTAGATCCTGTATGATTGGATTTACAGTGAGCCTTCAATGTTTTTGCTCAGGGAAACCTTGGAACATTTCTTTGTAGGTTGTTTAACCAAAACAGAGATCTGTTTACCTTTGCTTGCCTTAGGGAGTAACCTAAGTATGGGCTGGGTCAGTTTACCGATGGAGGGGGAATTATCGTCTTTTTTTTTTTTTTTTTTGAGACGGAGTCTCGCTCTGTCCCTGGGGCTGGAGTGCAGTGGCCGGATCTCAGCTCACTGCAAGCTCCGCCTCCCGGGTTTACGCCATTCTCCTGCCTCAGCCTCCCGAGTAGCTGGGACTACAGGCGCCAGCCACCTCGCCCGGCTAGCTTTTTGTATTTTTTAGTAGAGATGGGGTTTCACCGTGTTAGCCAGGATGGTTTCCATCTCCTGTCCTCGTGATCCGCCCGTCTCGGCCTCCCAAAGTGCTGGGATTACAGGCGTGAGCCACCGCCCCCGGCCCGGGTCTGGTGCTTCTTAATACATGGTTGCTAGGGCTGGAGGAACCGTCAGATTCCATCTGTGGAAGTTGAAGGGCTTTGGCAAAGATCAGCGTGTTAATTCCTCGTTGCCACAGCCGTGTATTCAGCTGGTTCCCCGCGGGGCTCTGTACTTAGCTGGTGTCCTCTGCATTCATCTTTAATTACCAGAGTCCATTACTGTTTTTTTTCTTCCTTTTTTTTTTTGTGTGTGTTAAAATACTCATAACGTACAATTTACTGTCTTGACCCTTTTAAGCATGCAGTTTTGCAGCCATCACCTCCATCCATCTCTAGAACACTTTTCATCTTGCAAGACTGAAACTCTAAAACCATTAAATAATACCCCTCTGCCCCCAGCCCCTGGCAACCACCATTCTACTTTCTGTCTCTATGCTTTTGCCTACTCTAGGTACCTCCTAAGTGGAATTATATACTATTTGTCCCTTTGCGACGGACTTATTTCACTTAGCAGAATGTCCTTAAGATTAATCCATATTGTAGCATGTGTCAGTTTTGTTTTGCTTTTTAAGGCTGAATAATATTCCATTGTATGCACAGACCACAGTTTGCTTATTTGCTCATCCCTCATGGATGCTTGGATTGCTTCCACATTTTAGCTGTCGTGAATAATGCTGCTGTCTGTGAAAGGTTTGTAAGGACACTGTTTCTTTGGTGAAAAGTGCTGAGTATAATCATCCTTTTGTTTTTACTGTTACCTAGAGGCTAGTCTTGAGTGAAATATAACTTTTGGTAATCCATAAATAGAAGGCAAGTCCCACTCCTTTTTCCTTCCAGTTGCTATTGAGAGAAGAACACACATGTACACAGTTGTCTTTCCTTTCTTGCCCTTGTTTGCTTTTGGAGCAACGGAGCTGGCTTTGGCAGTCCCAGTGCCTGCCTTCACAGACAGCGTGTCATGGAAGGTGGGATTTCAGCGGGTGTTTGATGGTGATGCCATTCAGGTTGTATTATACATGCCTCTTGCATCGTACATGCCTCTTGCATCATGACCACTTGTCTTTGCAGCTGTGGAAGTCAGATGACTTTGGCCAGACCTGGATCATGATTCAGGAACATGTCAAGTCCTTTTCTTGGTAAGTTGTGTCATCTAAGAAATCTTGATGTACATGACCTCCTTTCTCCAGTTCTAGCTCCTTCATGGTGGACAAACCTGCCCTCACCTGAAATGTCAAGCGTTTGTTCAGGAGATACATTTTTCCAGATCTGAGAATTAGAGTTGCAAGTACAGTGATCTCACTAGGGGAGAGAGTGGGGAAGAGGAGAAAGTAAGGTTATTTATGAGAGGAGTGGTAGAGCTTTTGCATTTTTCAGTCCATCAGGGAACCCAGGGGAATCTTGAGGCCCTTGCATGTTTGTAGAGTTTCATTTTTAGAGCATCATATTAGAAGTGGGAGTTTTTTCTCTATATAAAATTCATGCATTTTGCTGGGCACAGTGGCTCACGCCTATAATCCCAGCACTTTGGGAGGCCGAGGTGGGCAGAGCACCTGAGGTTGGGAGTTCAAGACCTGCCTGGCCAACATGGTCAAACCCTGTCTCTACTAAAAATACAAAAATTAGCCGAGCATGGTGGTATGCACCTATAATCCCAGCGACTCGGGAGGCTGAGGCAAGAAAACCGCTTCAACCCAGAAGGCAGAGGTTGCAGTGAGCCGAGATCGCATCGCTGCATTCTAGTCTGGGCGATACAGTAAGACTCTGTCTCAAAAAAACAAAAAACAAAACAAAACAAAATTCTTCATTTGTTCATAACATTTTCTTGAATGTCTGTTAAATATAAAACCTACCAGATGCTTAAGGGTATAAGAAGTTGAATCATTTATGGATATAGTTATTAAGGAAAGGTAAGAAAACACATTTCAGGTACATAACACACATCGTGAAAGGGGCACAGAGGTAACAGACATTGCATGAGAAGCGAGAGAGAGGACTTATTCTTCCAGATGGGAGGATCATAGACAGTTTTGTAGAGGAGGTTGCCCTGGATCCAGGATGTGCACAACAGGTAGGATGTACCTGTGTGGAGGTGGGGAGGATAGGAATTCCAGGCAGAGGAACAAAGTGGCCAAAGGCACAGGGATGAGCCAATGTGGTGCTTGGGTAGAGAACATGAACTCTTAATATTGGGTGAAGTTTTGAAAGGGAAGTTGGTATTAGAATCTGCATTGCTTGATAAAGGAATTTGGGCTCCCTTCTGAAAGCAATGGGATACCACTGTAGGTTTTTGAGAAGAGGAGTGAAATAAACAGGCTGTACTTCAAGAAGTACTTGTTGTAGAAGTAAATAGTAATATACTTATTATAATTTACCATGACAGTGATAAAGTAGTACAGGATCTTGAATTATCTGAATTTGTACGTGTGTAGGCAAATGCGTAGGACAGATTTCTGGGAGTGGGTATGCTGGGTCAGTGGGTTTATCTAACAGCTGTCCATTTACTCACATGGATGACTGATATTGCAAACTTGACATCTCCCAAATTCACTCTTGATCTTCACCACCCCGAATCAACACCACCCATAATTTTTGGAGGAGTCATTGTTGATTTCACATTTGTTTTATCCTTTACATTCATTCTATCAGGAAATCCTATTGGCTCCACCTTCAATATATATCTAGAATCTTCTGCTCAGGTACCACTTTTACTGCAAGCCTCCAGTGTCATTGCTCATTAGTCTCCCAACTAGTCTTTCTGCTTTTACTCTTGTTTTTCTACCGTTAATTCTCAGTATGTGGTTGGTTTGAGTCTATTCAAACAAATTAGATCATTCTCTTCCTCTGCTTTGAACCCTTTAATGCTTCGTCATTTCTCTCTGATTAAATATCAGATACCTTCTTACCACAGGGAACAGGATGTTTGCAATTGCTGTTTTCTCTGCCTAAAATACTCCCACCCAAGATACACTTTCCTGCTTACTCCCTTACCTCATTCCAGTCTTTGCTCAAATGACATCTTCTAAATGAAGCCCACCTCATTTATGCCCACCTTAGGATCCTATTTAAAATTGCACCTGGCCAGGCACGGTGGCCCACACATGTAATCCCAGCACCTTGGGAGGCCGAGTTGGGTGGACATTTGAGGTTAAGAGTTCGAGGCCAGCTTGGCCAACATGATGAAACCCCGTCTCCACTAAAAACACAAAAATTTGCTGGGCATGGTGGCAGGTGCCTGTAGTCCCAGCTACTCAGGAGGCTGAGGCAGGAGAATCGCTTGAACCTATTAGGTGGAGGTTGTGGTGAGCCGAGATTGTGCCACTGCACTCCAGTCTGGGCAACAGACCAAGACATTGTCTCAATAAATGAATGAATGAATGAATGAACAAAAATAAAATTGCACCTACTCCCCCATTACTCCCAGTCTCCTATACTGTATTCTGTTCTGTTTTGCAGAGCACTTTACCACGTTCTAATACACTATTACTATGGTTATTATTTGTCTTCCTTTGATAGAGTGGAAGCTCCCCAAGGGCAAAGATTTTTGTAAGTTTTGTGCACTGATATGTCCACAGTGAATAAATCCTTAAACTTGTAGCTTTGGGAGAGATTGCCAGATTTGCTATAGAAAGTGTCGAGTTTGCCCTCATCTCAACAATATACAATAGTGTCTCCCTCCACAGCCAGTGTGTTAGAGAAGAAATATTATCTCTGTGGTTTTAATTTGCATTTTCCTTATTAAGAGTTAGAACATCTTTTAATCTGCTTAAGGGTCTTTTTTTTTTTTTTTTTTTTTTTTTTGAGACAGAGTCTCGCTCTGTTGCCCAGGCTGGAGTGCAGTGGTGCGTTCTTGGCTCACTGCATCCTCCGCCTCCAGGGTTCAAACAATTATCTGCCTCAGCTTCCCGAGTAGCTGGGATTACAGGTGCCTGCCACCACGCCTGGCTAATTTTATTTATTTTTATTTTATATTTTTTAGTGAGAGTCTCACTTTGTTACCCAGGCTGGAGTGCAGTGACAGTATCATAGCTTACAGCAGCTTCAAACTCCCAGGCTCAAGTGATCCTCCCACCTCAGCCTCTCACGTAGCTAGGACTACAGGCATGTGCAGCCATGCCTAGCTAATTTTTAAATTTTTTTGTAGAAAGGAGGTCTCCCTGTGTTTCCCAGGCTGATTGCAAACACCTGGCCTCAAGCAATCCTCCCACCTTGGCCTTCCAAAGTGCTGGGATTGTGCTTTGTTTTATTTATTTGTTTGTTTGTTTGTGTAAGTATGACCAGGCTGGAGTGCAGTAGTGTGATCTTGGCTCACAGCAACCTCTGCCTCCCAGATTCAAGTGATTCTCCTGTCTCACTCTCCCGAGAAGCTGGGATTACAGGTGCCCACCACCATGCCTGGCTAACTTGTATTTTAGTAGAGATGAAGTTTCACCATGTTGCCCAGGCTGGTCTCAAACTCCCAAGCTCAGGTGATCTGCCCACCTCGGCCTCCCAAAGTGCTGGGATTACAGGTGTGAGCCACTGTGTCTGGCTTCATGCTCCTTTTGTATTTGATTATTAGTGTTTTCATTATTGATTTCAAGGAGCTCTTTATATATTTGAGATTAGCCCTTTGGCTGTAATATGAGATAGATTGTGTGTGTGTGTGTTTATATTTCTATCTCCTAGTTTTTCATGTGTTTTTAGATTTTTACTAGTAATTTTAGTCCTCATTACGTGTAATGGTCCCAGAAGATGTAGATTTACTAGTAATTTTAGTCCTCATTACGTGTAATGGTCCCAGAAGATGTAGATACTGCCTTTCTTTTAGTTCTCCATGTAAAGTGAAATGTCTTTTAGTTGGTATTGCTTCCTTAGTAATAGAGGATGGTAAAGATGGAGCTGGTATGTTGAGGAGCCTTAACAGCTGACCATCGTCAGACACTCATAGATTCTTGTTTATGTTTCCACAGAGGGTAGCTGTTTCTGACCCTTTTGCTATTTTCCTTGAGCAGAAGTTGTGGGATCTTAGTGAAATTATAATCACAGTCTCATCTAAGGACACCCTGTGCTCAAGGAAAACCATTAGAACTTTCTTTTGCTTGATTTGAATTTTAAGGGGAAAAATTGTTCTTTTATCTGTTTAAGAAACTGTAAGAGGGCAAACCAGCAGAATTACTAGATAAGGGAACATACAATTTAGAAATTTTTAAGTTCTAAAATTATATTGTACCTTCTGCCTCTGTGTAGATATACAGATATCTTGGGAGAAAGGACTGGTTCATCTCATTTAAGCTAATGACATGTCGGTTAGGGGATTTTAGGCTGTTTGCGGGATTTTTCCCCCTAGGTTTCCCCATAGTAAGTGAAAGTGTAATCTAGTCTGTCAGAGTAATGACATACATTTGCTCAACAATGCTTGGCAAGTAGGGAGCAGCAGGAGTGGGAAAGCTAATCATTTACATGGTCGGGAGCTGGAGATTGGCCGGACAGAACAGTGGAAGACCTGGAGGGGAGCTGAGGGGGCTAAAGATACCCTGTGGAGTATCATTGAGGGATTTCAGGTGAGGCCAGGTGAGGCTGGTGACTGCTCAGAGGTAGAGCAAGAGTGGAATTTCTCAATGAGGGCAAAGACAATAGAAAGTAGGTGTCAGTGAGCGTCAGACATTGGAAGTCTAAGTGATTGCAAAGTATAAGAACTTGTAGGTGGAGCAGCTTGCAGAAATGGGAGGTCCAAATATGGATTACGGAAGAATATCGGGATGAAAGTCATAGTTCTTTCTATCTCTAGGTGTTGGCTGCTGCTTTTGGCTAGGAAGGAATAATAGAGGTGAGCTGGGTCTCAAAATAGCTCAATAAAGGTTCCTTCCTCTGCCGTTTTAAAAATACCAAGCAGCCTCATTTTAATTTGCATATCCTCTGGCTAGAGGAAGTACTTTAATCAGTACTTCTAATTGTGGAAAAGAAGAGAACATGCCACCACCCGCCCACATATGCACACAGAGGATCTGATAATGAAGAATAGTTTTCTCCCACACTAGGACCAAGGTTTCTCCGTTGCCCTAAGAATCCAGATTGTAGGGCAAAACTCAAGTCTTGCTCTCATTGTAAAAAGAAGCTCTTTTTTCTTTGTTTTTTTGAGGCAGGGTGTTGCTCTGTTGCCCAGGCTGGAGTGCAGTGGCACAATCATGACTCACTCAGCCTCAAACTTCTAGGCTTCAATCCACCCACCTCAGCCTCCTGAGTAGCTGGGGCTACAGGTGTGCGCCAGTGTGCCTGGCTATTTTTAAATTTATGTTTTATAGAGGTGGAGTCTCACTATGTTGCCCAGGCTGGTCTCGAACTCTTGGGTTCAAATGGTCTCCCTCCCTACCCTGGCCTCAGCCTCCCAAAGTGTTGGGATTACAGGTGTGACCCACTGCACCTGGCAAAAGAGGCTCTTGTTTCTCTGTTTCTTATCTTCCTTTGTGGGAGGGGTAGGGGAGAATATGCTCTTGACGGTGTATCTCTGAAGGAATTTTGACACAATTACCTTCTTTATTTTGAGAGCCATCATGCATATGGAACTGTATAAGGGCAATTACCTAACTGAGGCCTTCTGCCTTTCCTTGAGTCATCACTCTGTATTCTTACTACAAGACTATCTTCCCGACTTTTCCATTTATTTTTTTCATTTGCTGAATGGTTCCCATGGCCTTGATGTTCTTGAGAATGTTAGGAGACCTGGAGCAGATGAGTTGTCCCCTGAGCTGCTGTGTGGGGCTTCTTTGGGGAACACTGGCTCGGAAGTTCTTCTCCAAGGTAGTTTGGCCTGGTCATTCTATGTGTTCATTTTGGATTAGCTTCTCGAATTGCCCCACAGATCCAATGCAGAAAGTATCTCTTCAGCTAGGAATACTATAGGGTGAAAAGAAATCTAAGACATGGTTTTCCAAGGCATCTATACTGTGTCTAGGAAACTCAGACAAATACATAATGGTGAACAATAAAATACAGTGTCTAAGAGGCATTACTGCATAAAGGAATAAGACTGATTCTAAAAAATCACCCAACTAAAGGGGTTTTATACCTTTGTTTGGAGTTCAAACTCACATGAAAGGCTTGGAATTGGGTGCTGCAGAGGGATGTTTTGCTAGTGTTTGGAGAAGAGAGGACAGCACTGAGGAAGGCTTCTTGGAAGATGAAGACTTGAACTGGATGACAGAGGAGAGTAGGAATTGGATGGAGGGATCAGAGTGTGTGCAGAGGGCATCTCTTCGTGGGAGTGTGGTGTTTGCAAAAGCACAGTGGGAGAAAGGTGTCCTCCGTTTCTGAAGGACATCAAGGAGATCAGTATGTGCGAGAAAGAGTTTGTGGAAGAGCCTCATGGGAGACGAAATGCACAGGCAGCTCCATATTACCTAGATCCGTGACGTTGGCAGGGGACAGGGCAGAGACAGGGCAGCGTCCCTTGGAAGGATCAGGCTCAGAGGTTCACAGTGTGGTTTCTCCAGTCATGTTCTTCAGAGGATGTAGCCCCTTGGGAAAACTCTCCTTCATTCCTCTGAGATGCATAACTTGAGACCAGAAACTTGCTTATAGCTTCAAGCAGTCCCTCGCTTATTAATTTTGAAAAATTTTATCTTGTACTACTACTTTTTTTTTTTTTGGAGACGGTGTCTCGCTCTGCCGCCCAGGCTGGAGTGCAGTGGCTGGATCTCAGCTTACTGCAAGCTCCGCCTCCTGGGTTTTACACCATTCTCCTGCCTCAGCCTCCCAAGTAGCTGGGACTACAGGCGCCCGCCACGTCGCCCGGCTAGTTTTTTGTATTTTTTAGTAGAGACGGGGTTTCATCGTGTTAGCCAGGATGGTCTCGATCTCCTGACCTCGTGATCCGCCCATCTCGGCCTCTCAAAGTGCTGGGATTATAGGCTTGAGCCACCGCGCCCGGCCTGTACCACTACTTTTTGCCCTTCCCAAGCAGGGCAGGGTTGCCTTGAGCGAAACCCAGGATGCTTTGAAAACAACATAAAACCCTTTACAAATGGCAATTTTGTCCCCTCTATCCTGAGTCAAGGAGTAACCAAAGGGATATGTTTGAGGCATGGAGAGTATCATCTGTAGGTCACACCATGGTAGGCCTAAATTCTAGTTGATTTTCCTCATTGCAAAGCCTCCATACCTCTAGTAATTAAATGTGCAAATGATAACAACCTTTTTTTTTTTTTTTTTTTTTTTTTTTCTGCCAGGGGAATTGATCCCTATGACAAACCAAATACCATCTACATTGAACGACATGAACCCTCTGGCTACTCCACCGTTTTCCGAAGTACAGATTTCTTCCAGTCTCGGGAAAACCAGGAAGTGATCCTTGAGGAAGTGAGAGATTTTCAGCTTCGGGACAAGTACATGTTTGCTACAAAGGTGGTGGTAAGTTGAATGCACTAAAGAATAAACTGTTTTTGAGTTTCCTTTGTGAAGTTTGGCATTCTGTGATTAAATAGGTGAGTTTGCATACACAGGAATTGGAAGGATGTGCTTGGGACAGATTGACTGAAGGATTCTCAACATTGACGACATTGACGAACATTCCCAAAGGGCTTGGCAGGTGCTAGGAAGTCAGAGGGGTGGAGAGGCCTAGGACAAACACTCCAAGTGGCTCTAGGCTCTGGGAATTTGGTTGTTTCCTGGTAGCCGAGCATTCTTGACAAAGACTATTTCTTTGAAATCCCTATGAAAAGAGCAAAGAATGGAGGGGGGAGGGTGGTTCAGTGGTTTCTTTCCTTTAATCCCACTGCCTGATTTCCTTTAAACTTGGGCTGGTTTCTTTGAGATTTTTCAACACGTGTTAATTTACATGGCTAATAGGATGTGTAGTCATTGGCTAGTGGGAGTTAATGCTCTAAGAAAAGCAGTAATTAAGCTTCCAGCTGTCAGTAAGTAGCTTAACTCTCAGCCTTTGGGAAAATCTTCCCCTTGATTTGATGTGTTGGAGCCAGATGCTGAAATGGCGGGCTTGCTCATTTAAAACCAGAGTTGATTACTTAACAGGACTTGTCTTGAAACTGTATCGAGTTCAGTCTTTATCACCCTGGTTGTAAAGGAAAAAAACCAGTCGAGGGCAGGTGGGGCTCTTATTTCTGGGAGGCTACTAGCTTACTTTTCCTGATGGTGCCCTTCCCTTGTTGACTCAGGCTCTGTTGAAGGCCTTTGCTAACTGGGAGGTTGATGTATTGTCTGTCACTGTTAACCTTAGAGACTGAAATCAGACGTAATGTTTTCCTTCAGGTTCCCATTTACTTCTATAATTGGTAGCAGGCCAGGTGGAAGTAGGTCAACCTTCTTGGTAGGATTTTAGGGTCAAGAGAGGATCTCCCCAGCAGGAAAAGCAGGGAATAAGGACAGAATGAGAAGGGAGATGTGGGTGGCTAAAGGCTAGAGGCATTTTCAGTTACACACCTTGCAAAATGTTCTGAAAAACCATTAGCCTATGGCAGTTTTTCTCGTCGGGCCATTTGCATTGATCCATAGACATCGGTTCACTGCCTTCCTGCTTTGCTTGTCTCTTTCTCTATCTTTCTTTTAGGTACACAAGCACAAATATGTACAGCAGCCCAGAAACATAAGCATCCTTGAATGACTTTGGGCAGGGATGGGGTGATGGGAACACACAGATGAGAAATCAGGCCCAAGCACTGGTGTCTTGTGACATCAGTTGGACAGTCTTGAGTTTTCAGTATGGTCTAAAACCTTCTCTTCAGTTCTCCAGGGTTTATAGGCCTTTTCTGCCTTAGTTCCTTGGGCCTGGAGTTATTGTATGATTTTAATTCTGAACGCTAAAACACATTGGCTGACTGCCTGGTTTGTCCTCCTTTTCGTGTGAACCAGGGCGGGATGGATAGCTGTTGTGCATTTCTCTTAGCTGGGTTATTCCTACGTGTCACGGCCGAGAGATTAAGTTATATCCCAGCTGGACGGGGCATGGTAGCTCATACCTGTAATCCTAGCACTTTGGGAGGCCAAGGTGGGTGGATCATTTGAGGTCAGTAGTTCGAGACGAGCCTGGTCAACATGGTGAAACCCCATCTCTACTAAAAATACAAAAATTAGGCTGGTGTGGTGCCACGTGCTTGTAATCCCAGCTACTCGGAAGGCTGAGGCAGGAGAATTGCTTGAAGTCGGAAGGGGAGGCTGCAGTGAGCCAAGATCATGCCATTGCACTCCAATCTGAGCAACAGAGCAAGACTCCATCTCAAAAAAAAAAGAAAAAAGAAAAAAAGTTATATTCCAGCTGGAGCTTTCTGTGCCCTCCATTCCAATCTAACAGCTATGTCTGTTCTCCAGATGTATCTGATTTACAGAGTGCCTGTGGTGAGTTTTTAATTAAACCTAGCCAGTGGTAAGATTAGGGGTCATGTTTGTTTCCATCTCACTAATACAGTACCCAGTGCCTTGCACCATGGTACACAGCAGATGCGCAATGGAGTTGAATGAATGCCATGTTTGCCCACGTAATTTAAAAAGTAGTCAGTTTTTAGAAATGTGGTGGGAGAGGTATTAAATTTTTGGTACTTTTATAGGCAATTCTTAACTCTCTGTATGGCTTATTTATTTATATGCTGTTGGTGGCGAAACTGTAGTTATGTGTCGGCTCCTCCTCCTGCACATGGATGAGCCACCAGAGTCCAAGGTCAGTGGTGTTAGCAAGAGGATGTAGGTAAGATGAGTTGGGCCACCACTGAGAGGTGTTTCCCAAATTGTGGTCTTAGGAGTACCCACGTCAGCATCAGGCAAGGACAGCTGTTACAAGTGCAGATTGCAGGGCTCAAATGCACTTTTCCCCAGAGCATCCCAAGGTCGTCTAAGAATCACCAGTTTGAGAAACTCTGCCCTGAGCCTTCTACTACAGGCAGGTGCTTCGAATGACAGAGTTGTACTACTGTCTAGGGAATATTTCTCAAGGGATGGATTGATGAGAAAAGAAACACAACTGGCTGTGGACAGCACATAAAATATGTGCTTTCCTCCTTTATATTGCATCAGACTGCTAAACCACAAGGATAAACAAAGTTGGCCTTGGTCAGATAATCCCCTCCCAGTAGGAGTGTTGAAACCTGCAAGTGTAACTTTTTATCTGGGATTTGCCTAGTTCTAAGGCTGTCTGAGCTTGGGGAATTCCAGCTGGCTTTAGTGTTTAAATGAATTCAGATCAAATTGGGAAAAATCAAAGAACTGATTTTAAAACTGTAGAAAGTTGGTTTTGTGTGATTAACTCTTTTGCTTCCTTCCAGTGCCGTGAATAATTACAGTCCTTTGCAAGTTACTGTTTCAGCCCCCTGGCTTCTGGACTGGAGCTGGTGTCCAGGTCTTCAGAACCTCCTGGTACCCTGTTGGCCTTGCACTGGCTTTGTAATGTGCTTTGTATTTGTTGCCCTTAAGCTGTCTTGTTTAATTTTTGTTCAACACTTGCTTTTTGACATAAAGTTCACTTATTTGTCTTCACAGTCTACATCAAAATGATAGGGCCATTAAAGAAACAATGACGTTCCTCTGTGATTTGTTAATTTGGTAATATACAACTATGAGACACTTTCAGTAGATAACAGTAATTGCCGAAAAGCTTGAGGTGGGTCAGGGTTAGCTACTCCCCTACAACCTCACAACCTCACTACCAGATTGAGATGATCGTGCAAGCCAGGCTCAGATATTTCTTGCACAAATGTGTATCAGTAAGCAAAGACATGATCTGCGGACTTGAAGTCTCTTCTGTGTCCTTACAGGTGATGCAGCCACCCATGCCTTGCATGCTGCACACGCTATGTTCTAGAGTGCATGCTAGGAAACTGTGGCCCACCACCTGTTTTTGTAAATGAAGTTTTGCTGGGACACAGCCATGCTCATTGCTTATGTGTGGTCTAAGGTTGCTTTCATGCCCCAGTGGTAGAGTTGCATAGTTAACTATACAGAGGCAGTATGGCTCCAAAAGCCGAAAATATCTATTATCTGAACCTTTACAGGTAGTTGTCTGACTACCTGTGGTTGCTGACTATGCTTCTAGTTGTCTGTTACCCCTTCAGTTGGCATCAGGTAACTGGAATTGCAATGTCATGACAAGTCCCAGGCATTATCCCAAAAGGTATAGGTTATGGGCCTCTCTCAATTGTTATGCCCTGTTAATGACAGCATGGTATGTTTAGAATATTATGCCCAATTCAAGTATTTTGATGTCATGTCGATCTCCCAAGTGAAGGCCCATGTGTATTTTCATGATTCTGACCAAGCAACCACCAATTTCACTATTGAAAACCAATTTTCAACCTTAAGCTAATTTAGTCGCTAATGTTGATCAGAGGTAACAGAAGAGTTTAGTAACTGCTGCAAGATGTTGTGGCCTTCTAGATGAGAAATCAGCTGACAAAACTGTGTTGTGAATTATAGGATAACGGACCCAAACTAAATTACTTACATATTATTTTAACTATGTTACTTAAATGTATGCAAATATAAAGCTACGTATAAGCACCTAATGCTTATAACTCTCATACACGACCAATAAAACCCACACATTTACAGATTAAAAATAAAACTATAATACCAATACATTTAAAATTAATATTTGTTACAACTGTGTTCAGATACAATTCACATTCTACAAAATTTAACCTTTTTAAGTGTACAATTCAGTGGTTTTTAGTATATTCATAAGGTTGTGTAATGATCATCATTACCTAATTCCAAATATTTTTATCACCCCCCAGAAGAAACCACATACCCATTACCATTACTTCCCTTTTCCTTCCTGATGCCGGTAATCACTTATCTAGTATCTTTACGGCTTTGCTTATCTTGGGCATTTTATATAATAGAAATCGTACAATTTGTGACTGTATTCGTTCATTTTCATACTGCTATGAAGAAATACCCTAGACTGGGTTATTTATAAAGAAAAGGAGGTTTAATAGACTCACAGTTCCACATGGCTGGAGAGGCCTCACAATCAAGGCAGAAGGCAAAGGAGGAGCAAAGGCATGGCTTACATGGCAGCAGGCAAGAGAGCGTGTGCAGGGGAACTGCCCTTTATGAAACCATCAGATCTCGTGAGACTTACTCACTATGTCGAGAACAGCACGGGAGAACCCACCCCCATGATTCAGTTACCTCCCACCAGGTCCCTCCCATGACACGTGGGGATTATGGGGGAGCTACAATTCAAGATGAGATTTGGGTAGGGACATAGCCAAACTATATCAGTGACGTTTTCTGACTGGTTTCTTTCACAGTATAATGTTTTGAAGTTTCATTTATATTGTAGCATGTATAATTACTTTAACCATTTTTAATGGCTGACTAGTATTTGCAATGAATATAACATATTTTATTTATCCATCTATTAGTTGGTGGCCATTTGGCTTGTGTCTACTATTTCACTGTTACAAACAGTGCTGCTGTGAATGTTCCTGTGCAAGTTTGTGTGTGAACTTATGTTTTTAATTCTGTTCAGTTTATATCTGGGAGCGTAACTACTGGGTCATGTGGCAATTCTTTTTTTTTTTTTTTTTGGGACAGAGTCTTGCTGTGTCACCCAGGCTGGAGTTCGGTGGCACGATCTCGGCTCACTGCAAGCTCCCTGGGTTCACGCTATTCTCCTGCCTCAGCCTCCGAGTAGCTGGGACTACTGGTGTCTGCTGCCACACCTGGCTAATTTTTTGTATTTTTTAGTAGAGACGGGGTTTCATCATGTTAGCCAGGGTGATCTTGATCTCCTGACCTTGTGATCTCGATCTCCTGGCCCACCTTGGCCTCCCAAAGTGCTGGGATTACAAGAGTGAGCCACTGTGCCTGGCTGACAATTCTATGTTTAACTTTTTGAGAATTGGTCAAGTGGTTTTCCAAAACTATTGTACCATTTTATATTCCCACCAGAAATGTATTAGGGTGTAGTTTTCCCATATCCTTGTCAACATTTGTTACTGTTTTTTGGATGACAGCCATCCCAGTTAAGTGTGAAGTGGTATCTAATGGTTTTAATTTGAATTCCTGATGGCTAAGGATGTTGAACATATGTTGAACATCTTTTCATGTGGGTGTTGGCCATTTGTATGTCTTTCTTGGACAGATGTCTATTCAAGTCCTTTGTCCGTTTTTAAATTGGGTTCTTTTTTGTTGTTGAGTTATAGTAGTTCTTTTTTCTGTATATTCTTTATATACAAGTTACATGATTTGCAAATCTTTTCTGCCATTCCATGGTTTATCTTTTTACTTTCTTCTCTTTTTCAGCACTAAAGTTTTTATTTTTATTTTTTTGAGTTGGGGGTCTTACTCTGTCACCCAGGCTGGAGTGCAGTGGAGCAATCATGGCTCACTGCAGCCGTGATCTTCGTGTGCTCAAGCAGTCCTCCTACCTCAGCCTCCTGAGTAGCTGGGACCACAGGCATGTGCCACCATACTTGTTAATTTTTTTATTTTTTGTAAAGATGGGGTTTCATCATGTTGCCCAGGCTGGTCTCAAACTCCTGGGCTCAAGCAATCCTCCTATCTTGGCCACCCAAAGTGTTGGGATTACAGGCACGAGCCACCATGCCCAGCCTTGTTTTTAATTTTGATGAAGTTCAATTTATCAATTATTTTTTGTTGCCTGTGCTATTGTTATATCCAAGAAACTATTGCCTAATCTGAGGTCATGAAGATATGCTTCCTTTTCCTTTAAGAGTTATGTGGTTTTAGCTCTTACAGTCTATGATTCATTTCATTTTCAATTAATTTTTTTTATCTAGTGTGAAGTAGTTATTTACCTTCATTCTTTTGTATGTGGATAACCAGTTGTCCCAGCACCATTTGTTGAAAAGGCTATACTTTTCCCTTGGTACCTTGGTTGAAAATTAATTTCTCATAAATATGAGAATTTATTTCTGGACTCCTTCTCTCTCTCTCTCTCTCTCTTTTTTGAGACAGTTTTGCTGTCACCTAGGCTGGAATGTAGTGGCATGGTCATGGCTCACTGCAGCTTTGAACTCACAAGCTCAATGGTCCTCCCGCCCCAGCTTCCTGAGTAGCTGCAACTACAGGCATGCACCACTGTGCCTGGCTAAGTTTTTGAAGAGACAGGGTCTCACTATGTTGCCCAGGCCACTGCACTTGGCCTGTTTCTGGAGTCTTAGTTCTATTCCATTAATCTATATGTCTTATCCCTATGCCAACAGCACACTGTCTTGATTACTGTAGTTTTGTAATAAGTTTTGAATGTGATAAACTAGAACTCTCCAACTTCGTTCTTTTTCAGGATTGTATTGGCTATTCTTTCAATGTGTATTTAAGATCAACTTGTCAATTTTTTGCCAAAACAACAACAACAACAAAAACCACAGGTGGGATTTTGATAGAGATTGATCTACAGATTCAACACAATTTGCAGAGTATTACCATCTCAATATGTTATGTCTTCCAATGCATGGGCAAAGGATATTCTTCCATTTATTTAGGTTTTCTTTAATTTCTTTCAACTGGGTTTTCTGGTTTTCAGTGTACAAGTCCTGGACTTCTTTAGTTAAAAACTTCTCCTGGCTGGGCACGGTGGCTCACACCTGTAATTTCAACACTTTGGGAGGCTGAGGTGGGCGGATAACAAGGTCAGGAGTTTGAGACCAGCCTGGCCGATATGGTGAAACCCTGTCTCTACTAAAAATACAAAAATTAGCTGGGTGTGGTGGGGTGCACCTGTAGTCTCAGCTACTCAAGAGGCTGAGGCAGAAGAATTGCTTGAACCCAGGAGACAGAGATTGCAGTGAGTTGAGATCGTGCCACTGCACTCCAGCCTGGGTGACAGTGAGGCTCCATCCCCCCCCCCAAAAAAAAGTTTCCTAAGTATCCTTTTTGGCTCCATTGTAAATGATTCTTTTCTTTATTTCATGTTCAGATTGTTCATTGCTAGTATGTAGAAACATGATTGATTTTTGTATTAGTGATCTTATATTCTCCAACCTTGCTGAACTTTATTAGTTCTAACTTTTTTGGTGTGTGGATTCCTTAGGATAATTCCTTAGGTCTGCTAAAAGAGACAACATCATCCTTTCATTCTTCCTTTCCAGTCTGGAGGCCTTTTATTTTTTTATTTTTATTTTTTTTGTTTGTTTTTTTGCCTAACTGCATTGGCTAGAACCTCTAGTAAAATGTTGACTAGGAGTGGAGACAGTAGGCATCCTTGTCTTACTCCTGATCTTAGGGGAAATGCATTCAGTCTTATACCATTAAGTATGATTTTTAACTGTGGGGTTTTTCTAGATGCCCTTTACCAATTTGAGAAAGGTTCCCTTCTATTCCTAGGTTGTTGAGTGTTTTTGTCATGAAAAACTCTGGGATTTTGTCAGTGCTTTTTCTGTGTCAGTTGTGATATCATATGTTTCTTTTTTTCCTCCTTTAGTCTGTTAACATTGAATATTACACTGATGGATCTTTCTCATATGCTAAACCAATGCACATTTTTGAAATGAATCCCACATGCTCTTGGTTTATAATCATTTTTATCCTTTAATTTGTTTGGCAGAATTTACCATCTTTGTGGGAAGTTTTCTGGTTACTAATTCAATCTTTTTAGTTTTTAAAATTTATCCTTGGTTCAGTTTCAGCAGTTTGTATCTTTCGAGTAATTCGTTCATTTCTTCTAGGTTATTTAATTTTCAATTATTCATAGTATTCATACTAATCTTCTTTTTTATTTCTGTGAGGTTGTTAATGATGTTTCTTATTTCTTTCCTAATTTTAATAATTTGAGTCTTCCTTTCTTGGTAAGTCTATCTTGTAGTCTAGTTTATTGAATTTTGTTAATCTTTTCAAAGAATCAGTATTTGAGTAATTTTCTTTATTCTTTTTCTCTTCTGTATTTCATTTATTCCTACTCTAATCTCTGTATTTCTTTCATTGTGCTTGCTTTGGGCTTAGTTTGCCCTTATGGTTTCTACATTCTTAAGGTGGATAGTCAGGTTATTGATTTGATATATTTCTTCTTTTTAAATATAAGTGATTACGGGTATGCATTTTTCTCTAACACTGCTTTAGCTGCATTTCATATGCTTATATTTTCATTTTCATTCATCTTAAAGTATTTTCTAATGACTCTTGTGATTCCTTTTGACCCACTGATGACTTTTGAATGTGTTATTTAATTTCAATATATTTGTGAATTTCCTTGTCTTTTTGGTTTCTCATTTTATTCCATTATGATCACAGAAGGTATTTTATATGGTTTCAGTTCTTTTTAAATGTATTGAGGCTTATTTTAATACTTAACATCTGTTATCCTTGAGAATGTGGCTGAACATGTGAAATGAAAGATGTGCTTTGAGAAGAATGTGTATTCTGCTGTTGTCGGGTATTATGTTCTAGAAATGTTTATTAAATCTACTTGGTTGATGGTGATGTTCAGTTTATCTTTTTCCTTTTCTGCCTCGTTCTATATTGAAGATGGGAAAATCTTTAACTGTTGAAATCTCTAACTATTATCGTCTTGAATTATTTATTTCTCCTTTCAATTGTGGCAGTTTTCCCTCATGTGCTTTGGAGTTCTGTTGTTAGGTGCATATATGTTTATGATTGTTAATTCTTCTAGATTGACACTTTTATCATTATTAAATGTTCTTCCTTGTCTCTAGTAACTATTTTTTGTCTTAAATTCTGTTTTGACTATTATTATAGCTATTCTTTTCTTCTGGGTACAGTTAACATGTTGTATTAGTCCGTTTTCATGCTGCTATTAAAGACATACCCAACACTGGGCAATTTACAAAAAAGGTTTATAATGGACTTATAGTTCCACATGGCTAGGGAAGCCTCACAATCATAGTGGAAGGCAAGCAGGAGCAAGTCATGTCTTAATGGATGGCAGCAGGCAAAGAGAACTTGTGCAGGAAAACCCCTCATTTTAAAAACCATCAGATCTCATGAGACTTATTCACTATCAGGAGAACAGTGATAATAACACTATCACGGAAAAGACATGCCTCCATGATTCAATTACCACCCACCTGGTCCCTCCCACAACGTGTGGGAATTCCAGATGAGATTTGGGTGGGGACACAGCCAAACCATATCACAGAGCATATCATTTTTTCATCCTTGTAGTTTCAATCTGTTTGTATCTTTGAATCCTTGTAAATAGCATATGGTTGTGTCAGGTCTTTTATGCATTCTTTTGATTTCTGCCTTTTGATTAGGGTGTTTAATTCACCTACATTTAATGTAATTACTAAAAGGTAGACTACATATCTGCTATTGCTGTTTGCTTTCTATATTCCTCATAGGTTTTTTTTTTTTTGGTTCCTCTATTACTTCATTACTGCCTTCTTTTATATTAAATGCAGGTTTTCTAGGGTAGCATTTAAATTCCTTTGTACCTTCTTTCACTAAATTTTTCCCAAGTGTTTTCTTCATCTGTGCTTTGGGGAGTATAATAAATATCTGAATTTATGAAATCTAATTTGGATTAATAACAATGTAACTTCAGTAGTGTACAAAATCTTTGTCCTTATATAGCTTTATTGTGTCCCTGCTTTCGTGCTATTATTGTCTCATCTTTATACTCTTAAAGCCCATCAGTACAGTTTTAGTCTAGTTGAGGACTCCTTATGTAAGACGAGTCATTTTTCCTTTGCTGCTTTCCAAGGTTCTTTATCTTTGGCTTTCACCAGTTTTACTATGGTGTGCCTGGGTATGGGTCTCTGAGTTTATCCTTTTAGGAATTCATTGAGCTTACTGGATTTATGTTTTTCATCAAATTTGGGGAGTTTTGGGTCATTATTTCTTCAAATATTCTCTCTCGTTTATTCTGTCATCTCATCAATGACTTCAGTAATTTGTATGTCAGGACACTTGATGGTGTTTCCTGGTTCTTTTAGGCTCTGTTTATTTTGAACGTTTTTTTTTTTTTTTTTTTTTTTTTTTTTTTTTT